>NC_136273.1:78830843-78880843 GCF_964187855.1 Myxine glutinosa
TTGCAAACCGAGACTCAATGGCGGTGTACAGAAGCGCTTTTTAAAATAACAATAAATACAGGTGCAGGGATGTGAAATTTGCTGCATGTGATGTGCAATGCACGCAAAGTAAAACAAATGTTCACTTACATCCGTCGGATGTCTAATAAATAAAGAAGATATTAGCATGTCTGACACGAAGCCGAGACTTCAGACTTTGGCACGCTCATGAGGCTGCACCGTCGAATAAATTGTTCCAACCCGTCATTTCTGATGGGACTTTAGTACAAGTGAAACAGCACAGACTCCCAAGACAAGAAGACACAACAAACTAGAACAGCACTGTGTGCTCGGTAGCTCCGCCAAGCTCCATTGACGGGCCAGATCTGGATTCAGACCTGAACCAAAATCGAATCGGCTTGTTTTTGTCACCTACCCAACTCATCTACATAGTTTTGTCATAACCCGTTCACAACTTTTTGAAATATATTGCTATATATATATATATATATATGTTGTTTTTTGCCCTATAACTCAATGGTGTAAAACTCAAATAATCGCTTTTTTAAATTCTCTGATCCGGATCCGGATGTTCACCAAAATCGAATAATTTCATCCTTGTCACACACACAATCTCTACACCACATTTCGTCCAAATATATCCACAACATTCTGAGATATTCTGTTCACAAACAAACACACAAATCAAACAGGGTTGAAAACATAACTTTTGCCCACCTCCGGTGCCAGAGGTAACAAAACAGACAAGTAACAATAAGCCAAACAAACCCGGCTCCAAGCAGACAACCAAATAATAAAACTCGTACAGGAAAACAAGCAAGTAGACCTTTTTTGTTTTGTTTATTTTTCCCCTCTCCCCTCTCTTCCTACTGCATGCAGCATTAAACCAATATTGCCTTACGCATGGCTTGATGCAATTCCAGCCGAGCAACCTGCTGGTACATTTAAACTTCCCTACTGCATAATGAAAGGGCATATAACCTCTGCCTATAAAGTTAAATACAATTTGGAGAGCAATTACAAGTTATTTTTCTTCTACCCTAAGCCCTTTTATGGCATCAGAAAAAGAGGGCCAGGGCTCCCCAGTCGCAATTTGCTCACCCGCCCATGGCTGATTAACAAGGAATGGTCAGAAATTTCATCCGGAACATTCCAAATGCAGACCGAAGATCCCATTCCGTATTTCCCACTGCAACATGCTCCTACAACAATAATACCGGAACAACAAACAAAAATTGTTGAAGTCAGGCAGATCCATTGCCAAAACTAAAGGCATCACTCAAATGAGTAGCTGCCTGGCAGGTAGGGTTCAGATCCGATATTTGACCACTATGTGATCTTCATAAATTGTGTGCCAGATGTTAAGTAACTAACCAATCGGGAAGAGGTATCACATCACTGCAATAATGCAATATGCAAATGGTGACATGTTAGGATATTTTCCACATCGCTTTGCATGTGACTGGGTGAGGTCAGCCATGAGTGTAAGTGAAGTTATCCAACCTAACTTTATTTAGAACAAAAAACAATATGGCGTCATATTTTTGAGTGGACTCTCTTCGGTGATACTATATATACACAGTATTATGAAAGAATATGGGAAATAAAGAGATTTGTATGGGACATCATCAACTGCTACTAAAATTGGGCAGCATGCAATGGTCACATGGATTTGCAAAACTTTACCCCAAATCCAGTCTTGTTCTTCCACAAAGCAAACGTGTGGATGGGTATATAGAAAAACAGGGAGAGGAAGAAACAAAGACGCAAGATGACGGACTGAAGCCGAAGCACGAGGTCTGTAGTTTCACATCGCAAGCACGTCTGTTCTGGCCGAGCTCCTTCTGCTCTCTCAACCGCCCCAGCTCATCCAGAAAACACACGCTCTTCCCATAACTGGTGAAACTTCCAGTATTCAGGATGAGTATCTCCTTTCTTCATTTCTGACACACATCAACTCCTTTGTTCTTTTCTGATACACGTCAACTCCTTTGTTCTTTTCTGACATTTGTGGAACCACCTTCCTGAGGCTGTTCAATCCCACTTCTCACTCCAAGGCAGTCAGTCAGTCCACTATCTTCTCATGTCAACCCAATGCTCCCCCGCCCACCCACCCCACAATATTTTCTACCCCCAATTAACCCAACTGTCGTACATGCAGGTTATTGTGTTTCCTTGCCTCCTTATTTCATTTCCTTTTTGCCCTCTGTCATTTCACTCTCCCCTAAGCCTCAATCTTGGATTTTAAAGCAATAAAAAAGGAGGAAGAGAAAATCACCATTAAGCAACAAATACATCTTATCCCAGTCTCTCAGTTTTAATTTTTGTGGGTCCATGATTGGCTCTGAAATACAAAATTACAGCACATCTTTTCTACAGTCAATCATGGACCCACAATGGCATGATGTGTTCACAGAAAATACAAAGCAATTCATCGTTACACTTACAGCTTCATTCTTTTTAAAACTCCAGAAGTATGCTTTCGTTAAACATTCAATGATGTTCATATCTAGTCTTGGACCACGGAAATTTCAGCAAGAAGGTTTCAATATTACGACTTAAGTAGAATGCCAACTTTTGGACCAAGACGTTTGGACCAACTACCATATAAAACACAATGTCAGTTTGTGTGTTTATACAGATGTCTGTCCCCCTACATAAGGGAACGTTTTAAATGCCAATCTTTAAACACGAATGTGTGTTCACTGCGGTCTATTTGTGGGGACAAAACAAACATGAAAAATATTTTCCAGAAACGAGTAATTACGTCTCTTCTATTGGAATTGTAGACGGTGGCTTCCAAACCGAGACTCAATAGTGGTGTACGGAAGAGTTAAAAAAAAAAAAAACAATGACAAGAACTGCCACTTTATAACTGCTGGCAGTGATGACCAGTTTCCTTCACCTTCTCGCTTTCATACAACCCCACTTTCGTTGGACACGCTTTCATTGGACACGCTCTCATTGGACAAGCTTTGATACAACCCCGCTTTGATACAACCCCGCTTTGATACAACCCCGCTTTGACACAACCCCGCTTTGACACAACCCCGCTTTGACACAACCCCGCTTTGACACAACCCCGCTTTGACACAACCCCGCTTTGACACAACCCCGCTTTGACACAACCCCGCTTTGACACAACACCACTTTCATCGGACACGCTTCGATACAACCCCACTTTGATACAACCCCGCTTTCATTGGACACGCTTTCATTGGACATGCTTTCATTGGACAAGCTTTCATTGGACACGCTTTGATACAACCCCGCTTTGATACAACCCCACTTTGATACAACCCCGCTTTCCTCGGACACCCTTCGATACAACCCCACTTTCATTGGACACGCTTTGATACAACTCCGCTTTCCTCGGACATGCTTCGATACAACCCCGCTTTCATTGGACACGCTTTGATACAACCCTGCTTGGATACAACCCCACTTTGCTACAACCCTGCTCTCGTACAACCTCGCTTTGACACAACCCCGCTTTCATTGGGCATGCTTTGATACAACCCTGCTTTGATACAACCTTGCTTTCATACAACCACACTTACATCATAATTAAAGCTATACTGAAAAGTCACGTGGCTGAAGATAAATGTATAGTTTCTTCTTTACATAATAACAATCAGCTAACTTCCAGACCGTACAACCAATCATGCTGTAATTTACAACACTGTTGTAATTTATAACATTTACAAACTTGACGATATCTGCATTCCTTTAAAGTTTCACGTTGATCAATGAAGCCATTTAAGAGAAGTTTTGAAAAAATATTTCCCTTCAATTATCATGGCTGCCAAAACAAACAACCAACCAATCATGTTGAAATTTTAGACACTTATTCCACTTGACCCCTTCGACATGACTTTAAAGTTTCACGTCGATCAGTAAAGTGGTTCAGTAGATACAAGGTTTTTAAGATTTCCGTTCAATTATTTACCGCTGCCAAACCATGTGACCTATCGCAAATTCCAAAAGGGCGTTTTAGCATGCACACATGGGGAACATAATTGTGAAGTTTCCATTCGTTATGATCAAAAATGAGGGAGGAGCTAGGTTTTAAAAGTTTATGCTTTAAAGTCTTATAGCTCCTAAGCCATGTGACTTATGACATCATGGTCGCAGAACTTTTTGTTCGACATGGGTATGCAATTATGCATGCAAAGTATGGCCTCAATCTGTTCATTTGTTTCAGAGAAAATGGGTTTTTAGTGCTTTTTAAGGCTTTACCCTGAAAACAATATGGCGGCCGAACCACGTGACCTATGCGTCATTATTATTTTCTTTCTCCATCAATTTATACCGAGATTATGCTCAGGAAATTTCATCCTGATCGGATGACGTTTTTTACTTGTCAAAGTATGACGTCACAATGGAGGCACCTATGACATCATCATTGACATATGTTATTCCCCATGGAGAGTTCTTTACAATGAGCCATGTCTCAATTTTTCTGTGCAGGCTTTTGGAGATATAGAGGTGCAACGTTTTTTGTTTTTTTCCAAGATGGCGCCCGCACCACGTGACCTATGACGTAATAATTACCATTAAAAGGTTCTACAGGCGGAGGGGCTCCTATGGTGAAATTTCCTGTCAATAGGTCCAACTGTTGCAAAGAAAATGATTTTTAAAGGAAATAAATCTGAAAAATGGCAGTGGCACAATCAGTAAGATGGCCTGAGAAGAAAAAGTGTTGAGTGTCTTCTTCAAAAAATAACGACCTCTGGCTTCCAGACTGTACAACCACTCATGTTGAAATTTCAAACACTTATTCCCCTTGATGACAGCTACATTACAGTAAAGTTTCATGGCAATCAATGCAGCAGTTCAAGAGATATAAGGTGTTTAAGATTTTCATTGAATTATTTATTGCGGCCAAACTATGTGACTTATCGCAACTTCCCAAATAACGTTTTAACTTCCAGACATGGGGAACATATGTGTAAAGTTTCCACTCGATATCTTCAAAAATGAGAGAGGAGATAGGTTTACAAATTTATGCTTAAAAACGTCATAAATCCCATACCATGTGCCCTATGACGTCATGATTTTTGAATTTTTTGTTCGTCATGGGTATGCGATATGCATGCAAAGTTTGGGCTCGATCTGCTGAGCCGTTTCGGAGAGAATGGGTTTTTAGTGGTTTTTCGGGCTTTTCATTTAAAACAATATGGCAGCTGAACCATGTGACGTATGACGTCAAAATTCTTTGCATTCTGAATTTTTTTTTCACTTAGGTTATGCACAAACAATATCGTATCTGTGGCATCAAAGGTTATATTTGTTGAATTCTAACGTCATAACGTTATCACTTTTAATATACTAAATAAACATATTTTTTGGTCACAATGCAGAGCTCTTTAGAATGAGCCACGATTAAATGTTTTCCCATTGAGCCGTTTTGGAGATATAGAGGGGCAAGTTTTTTTCTTTTTTTTTCCAAGATGGCGCCCATACCACCACGTGACATATGAAGTCATATTTATCTGTAAAAAAAAAAATTATGCAGGTTAGCCAATCACTTCTTGAAAAATGCATGCCAATTGGACCAACGGTTACAGAGAACACTGATTTAAAAGTTTTCGGACATGAAAAACAGAGACGGAAGAAGAAGAATAAACTATAGCAGAAACAATAGGTTTTCCTCTACATTTTATGTAGATGAAATCTAAATACAAGGTTCAGGGCATGAAATTTACTGCATGTGATGTGCAACGCACGCAGAGCAATAAGAGTGTTCATTTACATCTGTATAATGTCGAATAAATAAAGAAGATATTTCCACACTTGAAACTAGGCCAAGGATTCAGACTTTGGCACGCTCACGAGGCTGCACCGTCGAATAAACTGTTCCAACCCATCATTTTTAACGGACTTTTTACGAGTCCATCAAAAATCTGGTGGTGGTTCTCTTTCCCCCCATTCCAAGGTCCACAATAAGTAATGCGTGGGAAGCTCTTTACTGCATTCAAAGTTAAACCTTTTACACCATTCTTCAACCTCGTGTGTCTGGCCATTCATTCACTGAAGGAAACTTTTGAACTGCACACAAAGTTAACTGAAAAGGGTTAATTTCAATAGTTGTTTTTGAAAAATAACTTCATAAATAAAAAGACATAAAAACGCATACGAGGGCACCGACAATAGATTCAGCGGGGACTCGATATAAAGTTGATTACGCTCCGGTTATTACGGTTTGAATAATTAAATAGTAACACACTTCCAAATGAATACAATGCTGAACCAACAGGAAAAATAAATATAACATCACACGTTTGTTCCATTAACAACAAACGTTTTCCTCATGAATCAATGGATTAGCAGGGCATTGGCCTGTTAGATAGATGGCTGCATGGTCTTCTAACATCAAACTCCCACAGTCCTCATTCCTGCTTCCATGACCATGACAACATGGTACTCCATTATTATACGAGTACATCCTACTGGCGCCAATCATTCCCGACTTCGCCTGGAGTCTGCTAGGGAATGGTTTTGTCCCAAGTCTTTCACGAACCGGCTGGTCAGTCCTGACATTCGGATGAAGGCGATTTGGGCAGAAATTTGGAATTTTCTATACAGGGTGCCGACGATAACTCCCAGACACTTACGAACGTCCACCGACTACTACGAGCAGAAGGAACACCCGGCTTACGTTCCATTCGAAGGATGGTGCACTTTGCGTGATGCAATGTAAGGGATTTCAGTCGAATCCCAGGCTAATGGGGGCAATAGGACCCATTTCTCCCTCAAAGCTAAGGTCTGACTGTCTCGATTTGAGAAGCTGTTCATAAACATCTTTAATTGACCTTGTGGCAACATTCCTGCGCCATGAGCTCCCAGCCTGCCAGATCTTGCTCCCAGGGACAGTCTGTGTAAACTGGGGAAATGTTTTGAGTTCCTTGTCCTTTGAATAAAATATATAAAGACGAATGTAAGTTGAAATGCCCCGAGTTGATCTTTGGGTTGGCTGTGTGATGTTATTTTCCTGAAATGGCGTTACTGGCCGATGCGCCGATCATCTACCATCTACCATGCATGTTACCCTTATACCTCAATAAACCTCTTGTACACTTGGTCCGAGTTGAGCAGGTGCTTCTTCCAGAACTGGAAGGGATGAGGGAATCCACGACAGCAACACCAGCTTATACAGGTGGGTTGGGAATCAAACCTGGGCTAGGCAACTGATGGGTAAGCGTGCGAGCTTTATACCATCCCGTCCGTCTGGTATTACCCGATAATGGATTCAAATTCTGTCCCACTTGCGACTTTCGCACAAGTTGAAATAATGCACACTTCCCAAGCACAAATGCATGTGCATCACCTTTTGCATCAATCGTGCAAAATTCCCATTAAACAACGATGGAAATACCTTCATCCATCCCACTCCCCCCTTACCCCCCCCCCCCCCCACACACACACACGCGCACACTTAATTCTGCTGGAATGTGACTTCCAGCCTCTCCAGTCTCATTTTCCTCCTATCCATGCATTCTCGCGTCTGCCTTTTCATTTCCACAGCTCCTGTGCACACTTCGTCTTTATTCGGCGTTAAACTCTTCGTGTCGTTTCACCGCTTTCATTAGCAAGTCTTTCCTGCACAACCCAATTTATTTATACCCAGCTCAGGCCTTGGACAGAAAGAATCAATTTGCTTGTGGCAGCATACGAACCAAAAAAGCATACTCTTTAATTCCCCTCCTCATTATCATGCACCACCCTATTCGGCCAAGGCGTGCGCTTAGTCCTTGTGCACCTGCTCACCACTACGGGTATTTCGTTTCCAAGCGCATTACATGCCTTCCTAATAAATTCGAAGCGGATATGAAATGATGCAAATTGTATCCAAATTCTCCATTGCAATTTACAATATTGTTTCGGATTACAAACAAAGACTCATGTTCAATGATCTCGTTGAGTTCTCACATTGAGTTACGTAGTGAAGTTTGCTTCTCCAGGGGGAGAGTGTCCATTTATCCTTCTCTTCCGATACAATAATAGGCTAAGGCTTTCTGTCATGGTATTTTTACCACGGGCTTCTGCTGGTCTGTGTATATAAATATATTACTTCCAATACAGTGCAATACTCCCTTCCTCTTCAACCCAACAATGCACAACATTAATGATATCCCTATTAATGGCCAGAATTATTCCCACCTTGTGGGGCCGGCTGCAGGAGAAGAGTTTGACACTAGTCTTCTTGGAACCGGCTGACCGGGACTGATGTGAGTGTGGCAGTAATTTGTAATTTGTTGAGGGTGTCGGTAATATCTCACTTTTTCTTTTGTGCAAGACACCATGGGATCTTTAATGTCCACAAACTCGCCGACTGCGGACGGGATTAGAGGTAACTGATAAATATATATAAATATATACATATATATGGAGGCGTATGCTGGATCAGCACATCGCTGCGTCCTTGGACGACTCCTCAGCACCATCCCGACACACACCACTGTGTGTGCTATGGAGTGAGGTATTTTTACGGCGGCCTGAGTGCAAATCCTGCCACCAACCTCCTTGAGAGAGGACCCATTACCCTGGTACTCATTTCGCCGACCTCGGAAGGATGACAGCTGAGTCAACCCCACCTAGTCAACCCCAACCATTCAACAGCTGAACGAGATAAGAACTCAGGTCCTGAGGATCCCAAGCCCACCACTCTAACCATGAGGCCAACACCAGGTATATCATATATATCATATATTTATCTTCTATATATTATTATTATATTGTTACGGACACGGCTGATTAAGATGTTATGATGGGCCGAGCGGAATGGCCGCCGTGTTCGCACAGTTTACCCGATTCCACCCGACGTTGACCAAATCGCGCTATGCTAAATCAATGAAGGAAAGGACACAACGGCTGGGATAAATGAAACGACACAAGGGGTACAGTTCTCAAGACCTCCGGAGGAGGATATAATTGGTGATGCAGAAAAGGGGTAGATTACAAGGCAAGAGGTAAAGCACAGAAAAGATGGGCACTTAGACACAGTCTTATCTTATCCCCGACAGACCACAGACAAACGGAACAAGACTGACTTACACAGGGATTGATGGCAGGGAAGGACAGGCAGTCGATAGCACAAGGTGCACCTTGGCTCAGGGACAGGATACAGCTCGGTCCAGTCCAGAGATGCGGGGAGGTATCGCAGCGCTCGGAGGTGGCGTCTTCTCTCTCCAAGCTGAGGGCGCATCTGACGTCACCTCCCTCTTCCTGCGCATGCTCAGCGGGGAGTGACACGCCCTCGGCTCGTTGGCTCCGCCCCAGATGGGAGCGGTCCGCCGCTTCTATTGGGTGCGGGGGGTTACCGGGCTCCGCCCTTGACGAGGAGCTGACAGCGAGCCCCTACGTGGTAACCCCGTCGAGCACATGTTCGATGGCGGCTAACCAAGCCGGAGTGAGGACGCGCACTCCCCGCGCCGCCGCCGTTGTTGTTGCTGTTGTTGTTGTTGTTGCTGAACCGTGAGGAAAAGCTGCGGGGAGGTATTGGGAGGTCCTAAACTTCCTAACGGTGCCATACAATCACATTCTGGTGCAACGAAGAGTCAGAATTAATGGAAACGAGTCCTTAACTGACATAGACTAAGAATAACTAGCAAGATGTCCTATAGTTGTCTACGTGAGATGCGGTGGACCTGGATGCGACATTTAATGGGGGAAATAGGGGAAGGTCGGGTCTACAGAGTGTTGTTTACAGAAAATGGGACAAGGGAATGGGGAATTGGGGATAGTTGGGAAGTACTGAGGAAATAGGGGAATATTTACAAGTGGATATGGATGGATGCCAATCTCATATCCGCAACAATATATATAAAAGAAACTTTTTGTTACTTGCAAAATCGAAGATTTTTCAAGTACAGACGGCATTTAATATGGAATATTTTTTTGTGGGGGTGAACTTACTTTTCAAGATGCCTTAGAACCAAAGGTTCATTGGAATTATGTTGAAATTATTCTAGATTTTGTTAATGTGACCTTTAAAAGAAACAAAAACCACATTTGACATTTCGAAACAAATAAATTGATCCTTGAAAGTGATGTAAACTGATATCGAACTCAATTCATGGACAGTACTGTGTTAAACTTCTGTACGTTTTCCAGAAGTATCTCTTTATTTTACACATTGGCCAAATTTTTTTTCAACAAACACAAAAGTTAAATTACGAGTGGGATTACGGACAGTAAAATTACAGTTCAGTACTTCATGTAACCCCCCACGAGCATTCAGGAGAGCACGTACACATTGAGGCATGCTGTTCACAAGATTTGCCAAGGCTTGGACAGGAATCGCTTGCCATGCAGTGACAATAGCCTGCTGCAATTCACGCACAGAGGTCGGCTGCTGGTCCAAGTGGTCGATTTGACGCGTTAATTCTGCCCACAAGTTCTCTATCGGTTTCATATCTGGGTACATGGCAGGCCACTCCATATGCTCTACACCACGGTCAGAAAGAAAGTGTTGGATCATGTGAGCACGATGAGGCCGTGCATTGTCATCTTGGAAGACAAAGTTTCCTGGAAAGGCTGCACGAGCAAATGGAAGCAATGTTTCTTCCAGAATGGCCCTGTACTTGAACTGGTTCAGGTTTCCATTCAGAACAACCAGGTCAATATTGCCCCCTGCATGAAAATCAGCCCAAACGGTCACCCCACCACCTCCAGCTTGGACTCTTGGCACTATGCAATCTTTGTTGGAGGCTTCATGCACTTGTCTGCGCACTCGGACGCGGCCATCTTGACAATAGACCAGAAATCTAGACTCGTCACTGAAGATCACGTGATTCCAGTGTCCTGGCTGCCATTGACGGTGCTCTCTGGCCCACTGCAATCGGCGCTGGCGGTGTTGTCTGGTCAGGCATGGCTTTCTCAGGGGACGCCTGGCACGATAGCCTGCTTGAACCAGTCATTGGTTGACTGGCCTTCTGGATACAGGCACATTTGTCAGTTGCTGCCACTCAGCCCTAAGCCGATTAGCTGACTTGGTACGGCCATTGCGGACTAACCGGTGGAGCTGGCGATCATCCCTCCTTGTGGTTCTGCGGGGACGTCCTGGCCTCGGTATTGGAGTAGTAGTCAGGTTCACTATGTCAATAAATTATATTTCGTTCAAAATCATGGTAGATTAGCAAACCTATACATTTTTGGAAAGGTTATAGCATAAGGAAACTAAAAATCAATGTTTCCATTTGGAGAGATACCTGTATGGCGGCCATTTTGGATTTTCAAAATGGCCACTGTAAAATACATATTTTGTTCTATTTCTGCCTCTAATTACCCTAAAAACTTTTTAAAATATACTAAACCCATATTTTCAGGGACAAGGAATCCAATGAAAGTATCAAATTAGTGCTATGGGGAATGGTAAGACACGAATCAAAGGTTTTGAATTGCAAAATACTGTCTTTATATTCGCGATAAGTTGCATAATCAAATACATGTTATCATTTTGTACAGGCAGTTAATAACATCAAAATGTGTCACAATAATTCATATCACCAAACATACACAGGCAGTCAGCAAAATCATATATACACATGCAGTCAGTATAACTTCACATCTACACAGGCAGTCAATGACAAAATATACACAGGCAGTCAATGGCATCAAACATACACGATTACAGAATATGCCATTTAGAGTTCGTCATCACTGTCCTGTGTGTCGTATCCGACAATATAGTCCGCATCGTTTTCACAGTCCGTTCCACACAAGCAAAGGTCGGTCAAATTGATTGGCAAATCGGTCGATCGAATCGAATTCGATGAATCGAATCGAATCGAATCGATCGAATTGGTCGAATGGTCGATCGAAGCGATTGGTCGAATGGTCGAATGGAATTGGTCGATTGGTCGAATTGGTCGAATCGAATTGGTCGGAATTGGCAAATGTAAACATTGATTTTCAGATTTTCCATGTAATAACGTTTCCAAAAATGTATAGGTTTGCTAATCTACCATGATTTTGAACGAAAAAAACATAGTGAACCTGACTTATAGGGACACCCCTCTGAGCATTTCGTTTCAGGATCTTTGACACCTGACCTTGAGTGATGCCATACTGCCGAGCAATAGCACGCTGTTTCATGCCGTAATTTCGTAAAGCCACCACTCCATGACAAACAGCATTGTCGAGTTGACGGACCATCTCCAGAGGAAGCGGCAATAACTTTTGGAGACGTGCAGCAGTTGTTTTCCACTAATACAGAACGCAACAACCCTTGTATACCCGACTGTGAAGCCAATCCTCAAATGCACCTGTCCGTACATTTTGCCATGCCACCTGTGATATAATCCTGTTGTTGACTTCTTGCTGCGACAGACAATCAGTGACATGGTTCTTTTAGCAAATAAATCACCAAAGTGTAAAAGAAACTCACCAGATTGATATACTGAGTTAAGAAAGTAAACCCAAGTCAAGAAAAAAAAAAATTCCATATTAAATGCCAAGTCTGTATCTTGGTCGGTTGCGTTTGTGGTTCTGTCTGTCTGTTTGTCACTGGCCTACAGGTCACAATTCTAAACCGATCGTCACGAAACTTCTCCAAGTTGTATAGGTCGTCCCAAATGAGAAGCCTATTGTTTTGGGGGTCAAAAGGTCAAAAGGTCAACATAGGCCAAAGGTCACCAACTTTGCCAAATTTCTTAAATCCTCAATTTTCATCCAATTGACTTGAAATTTGAAGAGGACTTCCATATCTGGTCACTGAATTCAACCACCAAGTATTTTTGAGGTCTACGTCGGCCAAAAGGTGAACATAGGCCAAATTTCTAAAATCCTCAATTTTCATCCAATTGACTTGAAATTTGAATATATATATAATAATATATATATATATATAATAATATATATATATATATATATAAACATATATATATATATATATATATATAATAATATATAATAATATATAATAATATATAATAATATATATATATATATATATATATATATATATATAAATAATAATAAATAAATATATATATATATATATATATATATATATATATATAGCAGAGTATAATATACATTATATATAGCCTGGTATTGGCTTAGCGGTTAGGGTGCCGGTTTGGGATCTTAGGATCCTGGGTTCGAATCCCGGTCGATCGCTGAATTAACGCCAGGGGGGTTGACTCAGCCTGTCATCCTTCCGAGGTTGGCAAATTGAGTACTAGTTCACTGGTAATTCCCTGTGTGTCGCAGGAGGCGACTAACAAGGTTGGCGGCAGGAAGGGCATCCGGCCAAAATACATTGCTTCAAAAAGGGGACCATGGTGCCCGAACAAGGCCAACCCCTGCTCTGCAGGGAAAAATGGCCTCTAAAAGAGTGGTTCTATAGTATAATATACATAACATAAAAAATATACATTAAAATATGCAATTCTAGAAGCATGATGTAATCATACAGAATTTCTTGATACGGGGTCCGAATTGTGATTTTCCGCATTCAATTTGCATGGAGACGAGGTTTTTGCCTTGCTGCTTATAAGCATGCAAAATCAAAATAAGGCCTTTATCTTTAGTATACAATTATGCGAGTACATTTTATATGAGCAAACCACAAATGCCACTTTTGGCAATTACCAAATCCAATAATGTTCGCAGATATAGAAAATGCAAAGAGCTTTGTGGAGACATTCCGGCTGAAAGTGGGTGAAACTACGAAGATATCCCAGAAATAATAAGTGAAACCCAGGAGATTGCACGCACACTCATCCCAATACGCCACAATTGCAGAAATCACATTCTTCGCCACTTCTACATTGAAGATATTCTGCACCTGCACTCACAGCAAATATGATGTGCATACATCGACCAATCTGAGTTGTCTCAGTCATGTGGCATCACTTATCAACTTCACCATCGTATCAATCGCAAGATGTAACACGACATCAAGTGAAGACAGACGTATGCATCAAAGTGATCAATTACCTCATCAAAGGTTACGGAAGATTTTACCAACAAGCAAAGAGTGTTGGGAGAAATCCTGGAAAAGATTTCTTTCTGTTTTCCCCATCTTATCGATGAGGAAGTGGTGCATGGATGTTTACAGAATTGACAAAGAACAGAAACTATAGAGAGCGGTCATATTTGTTTGTTTGACCAAAACAAATAGGGCAGCAGTTAAAATGGAATACAAAAAATAAAATTCGGACAACGCACGACTGCAGGATCCCAGATATGGAAAGGAAAACACTCTAATCCCATTATTCTTCCGGCGGCTGCTTGCGAGCAGGAGTATCGGAACACGGTTCTAATGAATTTTATCAACGGGTCAGGGCTATTGTGTGCAAGGCAAAGTGAAAGTGGCAATATTGTTGACATTTTTATAGTGAGAGCACCCTACGAGCCATCCCATATCTCCTGGCGGTGAGCACAGGTAAAGGTTAGCGTTACATTCCAGCCAGGATAAAATTTAATGGCATTCCATGTGGCAGCAGTCCATGCTTTAGAATCACGTTCTGACCCGGCAAGTAGCAAAATTTCTCACCATGGTCCGATTCAAAACTCATCTAAGATTAAGTGGAAAAATCAGTCTGCACGAGGATAATTAAGCAAGGATAAGAAGAACAATAATATATATGTCCGGCGAATAACTTTTTTATATTTTAATGGAGAAAACAGTGGATGCTGATTCATGGTGATCTCTCCAAAAAGCGGAGTCCCATGGCGAGCAGTATTAATGCCCCACCATAAAAATCTGCGCAATAATAGCAAACTAGGGTTTAAACATTATTGCACATGATTTTTCAAAGAAATTGTAATCCCAAGAAGTGGCAAACAAAGGCATCATTAACATCGTTTTCAATTAAACGATGCCCTTGTCACTGGAAGTATGTGGTGTATGTGCAGTAATTGCAGGGCCGTGGCATGAAATAGGGTCTCTGCTGGGTGTGCGTAACGCCCCGGGATGTGCAGAAACCTTGGCATAGTCTTATATCATGTTTGGAGTGCGCAACGAGTTCTATGTCATTAACCAGTGAAGTTGGTTGTGGTTTAGTTTACAATGTAAATAGGCCACATTTACAGTATTACAAAAATGCAGTAAAGGGTAAACTATCCATGATGAAAATGAGGTTAACGCAAAATTCTCATCAAAAAATTAAACAAGACCTCATGCAGAGCACGATACTTGCAAAAATCGAAAATCCACCGCCCCCCATTCCCCGAAAAAGAAGTTGCTGTGGATACATCAAATTGTCCATTGCATCGATATTAAAATTGATTAACTTAATCAAAGGTCAGGTCAATCGGATTAAAATTGATTCTTTTTCGGATGGAAATTGATGATTTTAGAAGTTTGACCTTGAGTTGACCTTTGACCTTTTGACATAAAAAAGTTGCTTTCCCAAATTTAGTGATGCACTTTGCAATTGCTGTTTAATTATCAAGTTAATATGATGAAAATTGACGATTCTTCAGATTAAAATTGATGATTTTAGAAGCTTTACCTTGAGTTGACCTTTGACCTTTTGACCTCAAAAACAGTTATTTTGATAAATTCGGTGATGAACTTTGCAATTGCTGTTTAATTTTCAAGTTAACAGGATGAAAATTGATGATTTTAGAAGCTTGACCTTGAGTTGATGTTTTGTTGACCTTGAGTTGATGTTTGACCTCAAAAATAGTTACTTTGCCAAATTCAGTGATGAACTATGCAATTGCTGTTCAATTCTCAAGTTAATATGATGAAAATTGACGATTCTTCAGATTAAAATTGATGATTTTAGAAGCTTGACCTTGAGTTGATGTTTGACCTCAAAAATAGTTACTTTGCCAAATTCAGTGATTAACTATGCAATTGCTGTTTAATTTTCAAGTTAATAGGATGAAAATTTATGATTTTCCAGATTAAAATTGATGAGTTTAGAAGTTTGACCTTGAGTCGAACTTTGACCTTTTGACTTCAAAAATAGTTGGTTTCCCAATTCACTGAGGCACTATGCAATTGCTGCTTAATTGTCCATCCATTTCCATGTTTAATTTTCCATTTTTATTTTCCAAAACGCATTTGATGAAAAATTACCATTTTAGAAATTTGACCTCAATATGACCTTTGACCTCAAAATCGATAGGCTTCACAGTTGTGACTACCTCTACAACTCGGCAAAGTTTAATGACGATCGGTTTAGAATTGTGACATGTAGGCGATTGACAGACAAACAAACAGAATAACGCACAAGACCAACCAATATACAGACTTGGCATTTAATATGGAATTTTTTTTTTCTTGACTTGGGTTTACTTTCTTAACTCAGTATATCAATCTGGTGAGTTTCTTTTACACTTTGGTGATTTATTTGTTAAAAGAACCATGTCACTGATTGTCTGTCGAAGCAAGAGGTCAACAACAGGATTATATCACAGGTGGCGTGGCGAAATGTACGGACAGGTGCATTTGATGATTGGCTTCACAGTCGGGTGTATAAGGGTTGTTGCGTTCTGTATTAGTGGAAAACAACTGCTGCAAGTCTCCAAAAGTTATTGCCGCTTCCTCTGGAGATGGTCCGTCAACTCCACAATGCTGTTTGTCATGGAGTGGTGGCTTTACGAAATTACGGCATGAAACAGCGTGCTATTGCTCGGCAGTATGGCATCACTTAAGGTCAGGTGTCAAAGATCCTGAAACGAAATGCTCAGAGGGGTGTCCCTAATCCAATACCGAGGCCAGGACGTCCCCGCAAAACCACAAGGAAGGATGATCGCCAGCTGCACCGGTTAGTCCGCAATGGCCATACCAAGTCAGCTAATCGGCTTAGGGCTGAGTGGCAGAAACTGACAAATGTGCCTGTATCCAGAAGGCTAATCAACCAATGACTGGTTCAAGCAGGCTATCGTGCCAGGCGTCCCCTGAGAAAGCCAGGCCTGACCAGACAACACCGCCAGCGCCGATTGCAGTGGGCCAGAGAGCACCGTGAATGGCAGCCAGGACACTGGAATCACGTGATCTTCAGTGACGAGTCTAGATTTCTGTTCTATTGTCAAGATGGCCGCGTCCGAGTGCGCAGACAAGTGCATGAAGCCTACAACAAAGATTGTATAGTGCCAAGAGTCCAAGCTGGAGGTGGTGGGGTGACCGTTTGGGCTGCTTTTCATGCAGGGGGCAAAACTGACCCGGTTGTTCTGAATGGAAACCTGAACCAGTTCAAGTACAGGGCCATTCTGGAAGAAACATTGCTTCCATTTGCTCGTGCAGCCTTTCGAGGAAACTTTGTCTTCCAAGATGACAATGCACGGCCTCATCGTGCTCGCATGATCCAACACTTTCTTGCTGACCGTGGTGTAGAGCATATGGAGTGACCTGCCATGTCCCCGGATATGAATCTGATAGAGAACTTGTGGCCAGAATTAACGCATCAAATCGACCACTTGGACCAGCAGCCGACCTCTGTGCGTGAATTGCAGCAGACTCTTGTCACTGCATGGCAAGCGATTCCTGTCCAAACCTTGGCAAATCTCATGAACAGCATGCCTCAACGTGTACGTGCTCTCCTGAATGCTCGTGGGGGTTACACAAAGTACTGAATTGTAATTTTACTGTCCGTAATCCCAGTCGTAGTTTAACTTTTGTTTTTGTTAAAAAAAAAATTGGCTAATGTGCAAAATAAAGAGATACTTCTGGAAAACGTACAGAAGTTTAACACAGTACTGTCCATGAATTGAGTTCGATATCAGTTTACATCACTTTCAAGGATCAATTTATTTGTTTCGAAATGTCAAATGTGGTTTTTGTTTCTTTTAAAGGTCAAATTAACAAAATCTAGAATAATTTCAACATAATTCCAATGAACTTTTGGTTCTAAGACATCTTGAAAAGTAAGTTCAACCCCACAAAAAAAATATTCCATATTAAATGCCAAGTCTGTACTTGAAGAAGCTTCTATTTTCGCAGGTAATAAAAAGGAGCTAAGTTAACGTTAAGAACAGAGAAGGTTGCGAATTATGAATATAAAAGAGAACACAGAGGCTTTTCATCACACCTTGCATTCTGCACAAACGTTCTGTGGCCTCGAGTCACAAAACTGGGAATAGCAGCATCTGGAGACTTTCAATTGTTTGGAGTTGAGATTGAACTGAATTGTGATGTCGCTGCCAAAATGGACCACAGACGAATGTCAACGTCCTGGCACACTGTGCAAATACCGACTGGTTTTAGGGACGATTCCATGTGCAATGTGGGGTTAAAATTCGAGGATATAAAAAAAAGAAGGCTGTCAGGATATCCAGAGATGAGCACGCTCTCCTTTGAGCTGTCTACCCTGGGTTTGTATGTCGACCCAGCTATATAAACTGTCATCCTGGTGTTTTGTATGCAGGGAGATGTGATGCATAAGTGTGTGTCGTCCATTGGAAGGCCAAAACATAAAAGGACTCAACTGCCAGCAATGGCTGTTGGTGTAGGTTACAGATATCACGGTCCTTTACGAGGAGGAGGCGAGTTATCGCCGGCACCCAATACAAATTACAAATTACAAATGACAAATGACAAATGACAAGTGACAAATTCCTGCCACCTTCAAATCGGAAGGCAGGCCTGGCCAGTCAGTTTGTGACAGAGTTAGGCTAAAAAGGGTGACCAAAACTGTTGGTTGGTTCTATCAGCATCGTCGGGGCGACTCCACAAGGTGAGACTAATTAGGACAGTTTACTTGTTGTTGTGTGTAGTTGTGGTTGTAGTAGTATAGGACAGAGAAAGGCAGGTTTTTTTAATGAGTTTTGGAGAAATGGGGAGTAACGGAAGAGATTAGAGCAAGGTGAGGGAAGGGAAGAGGATGAAATCCCACAACATTTGTGAATATAATAAATAATTGGATAGTCATGGGAGAATGATTAGTATAACAGAAAATTTGCAGATGGTGAACTGGATTCTCCAAGTTATGGTATACCGGCAAACACAATAATAAATCTTCCAATAAAACCAGCGACTGGAAGGGTCATGGTATTATCATGGTATCATGGTATGGTCATGGTATTATCTCTGGAGTATATAGACTACAGCAGATCTAGACTTACGCCTCAAGAACGTTGGGGGTGTGTTGTTGCCAGGTTTCTTGCAGAGCGATCACCAAGTGGCTTAAGCATTCAAGCAAGCACTCCAATTGAAACCGTCGATAACGAACGGCTGGCTTAGCAAGTGCTTGGTAACTGAACTCACCCTGAGTTTCCTCCCTTTCATTTCAGTGTTAAACAGCAGTAGCGACTACTTCAAAAGATACGTGTTTTCTTGGTTAAAATATTTTGAGGGTGCCAAACAAAACACCACGATAAGCTATTTATAAACGTTAGCACGGTGTTTGTTCAAAGAGAAAAAACCCTTGGAGAGAATGGGTATTATTAGCACGTCCCCCGCACAGGGGGAGATGGGGTTTTGCAATTGTGTGTGTGTGTGTGTGTGTGTGTGTGTGTGTGTGTGTGTGTGTGTGTGTGTGTGTGTGTGTGTGTGTGTGTCTCCAGACTTAGGACTGTGAGAGCAACCACACACAGCTCTGAACTTATCAATAGACTAAAACAACTAGTCAGACGTGTTAGCACAGGGAGCTACAGTTGGCAGATTAAAGCAAGTTTTCTTTAATATCACAAAACGACACCAAATCGAATAAGTAAAATACAATACGAATAGTAAAAATACAAGTCAGGAGACGACGATGGTTCACGAGCGAGCGGTATTCAATGACAAAGGTCAAAACCGACATTGAAAATATATAAATAGGATTGTATTATCTGTTATGAGACTAGTTAGCCACACAATACCGAAAATTCGGTTCGATTCCGACAACTTTGAAAATTTGACCTTTGTGACCTTGAAATGTCAAAGCGAAGGTTACTGACCTTGAAATGAGATAGAAAATTATGTATAATCAGTTAAGAGGTTAGTTAGCTACACAATACCGAAAATTCGGTTCGATTCCGACAACTTTGAAAATTTGACCTTTGTGCCCTTCAAAGGTCAAAAGTCGAGGATTCTGAAATTTGTTGGAAAACTTGTATTTCATGATGTATGTGATAATATAAAATCATGTACGACATTTCACCCTATCAGGAAGCGAACAATGTCATAAAACCATAAAAAATTGACTTCTCTAAATTTCGTGACCTTGTGACCTTGACCTTGTGGCGAAAATGAAAAATCGAGCTCCGTGGGGCTAGACATGACATTGGCCTAACCAAATACCGAAACCCCTATCAGATTCCACCAAACCCGTCGGAGAAGATGTAGCTTGAACTCGATTACCCCCTAAAAAGACACCTTTTTCGGGCGTGGCTCCACCCACAATGGGCGCAATACGCCCACTCCAGGCAGGACACAACTAGATGATGATATCAACCTCCCACCCAAGTTTTATCAAGATCGGATGATATCATCGGGTAGTTATGCTGCGGAAAGACAGACACACACACAGACACACACACAGACAGACGCACACACATGACGAATATAGTGGTCACTTGATAACTCGTGAACCAATAATTATTCATGAGATTTTTATGTAACTACAATACAATATAATAATTAAATATACGACAAATCAATGTTGCTAGGAATCAGTGGTTGCTAGGATATGGCAGCATGCAAAAAACCGCTATAGGTGACAGTTTGAACATTCGAAATACAGTTTGATCCAGAGGTAGGTGGTGTGGTCGTGCTGGTTGGTGGACATGGGTTTATTTAAGGTAAGATGTGCATGATTAATGATATTATCATATTATAAAGTGTGTAAAGAAAGTTATAACCTTCACGAACTTGCTGTCCATGTCTGACGTGCGACTGAAGGTGCTACAGGAATGTGGAATTTATTGGTTTTATGCTTTAGCATTCGCAATGTCTGCATTGTCTGTTTGCTTCTGGCCTCCCACCCGTGCTTAGCACGGGTATCTCCCTAGTATATGATACCACATTAAATCTTCTCGCGAGTAAAGTTGGAATAAGAGATGTTGCATTGATGAGTTGACTGACTGCCTGGACACAACTGAGATTGTGGATCTACTGATGTACCATCTAGTGATGTGGATCCATGATCGAGGTTGTGAATCCGCCGTTTGGAGAGGTCCTGGGCTGAAAGGATTGAAACCTCGAGGAAGAACGGTGCCCAGCTGATGATCCATGTAGTCGGGAAACGAGTCAATTGCTTACGGGTTAAGGTTCTTGCTTTAGGTGGAGAAACGATGTTTGAGGTTTACAATTTAAATAAAGTTGAATATGGGATGTTGTGAAATTAACATCATTTACAACAATCCTTTAAATTATTATTATTATTATTATTTTTTTGTATACTGAATCGAAGCTCGTGAAAGAGCTAACATTTACTTCACAAACAAATCAACCAGACAAACAAAACACACAAAAAGAGGGAGCGGAAAACAAGGTGGGGAGAGAAGGGGAAGCACACAAACACAACATTTGAGAGCAGGGAGATGTGTGGAAGGGAGAGGGCTTGGGGGGAGGAGGCATGGGAAGGGGGGAGGGGGTGGAGGGAGAAGTATAAAACACAAGGACACCAAGGACTTCCAGGACAGAAGTTGGTATTTCAAAAAAGTGGAATTGAGGTGAAATTAGCGGGGGTAGAAAAGATCAAGGTTTTGGATGGGGGAAGATAAGAGATGGTGGTGAACAGCTGTTTTAATGACCTGGAGGGTGGAGTGGGATTGAAGAGAGTGAGGGAGTTTGTTCCAGAGGCGGGAGAAAAGAGGAATGAAGGAGTGAAGGTGAGCAGAAAGTCTTGATTTTGGCAGTTTGACCATAAGAGGGTTGCAGGCAGATCTTGTGCGACCTGTAGGAATATTTGCGGGACAGAGCCCAGAGAGAGCTGGGGGGGCAAGGCCAGAGAGGAGTCGGTAGAAGACGGAAAGACCACCAACCTGCCTGCGGTGAGTGAGTGAGAGGCCCTTGGAGTTAGCTTCATCGCGGGAGATTCCAATGATTCTGAATGCTTTGGTTTCAACAGCGTGAAAACGAGCTAGGTGTGAGGCAGGAGCACCAGCCCAGAGGGGAGAGCAGTATTCCATTGAGCTGCGGATGAAAGCCTTGTATGTGGTGAGGAGCTCAGGTGTGCCAAGGAAGGACTTCGCACGACGGAGGATGCCCAGTCGGCGACTGGCTTTGGAGGCCAGATTTGAAATGTGGTTTTCCCAGGAAAGATCATGGCAGATAGTGAGCCCCAAAAATTTAAGTTTAGGAACAACCGATACTGTACAATTAATTGTGTGTGTGTGTGTGTGTGTGTGTGTGTGTGTGTGTGTGTGTGTGTGTGTGTGTGTGTGTGTGTGTGTGTGTGTGTCCAGGCTGAAATTTTTTAAACATTTCAACTATTGTCATCAAATTTTCAACAAAGCTTGATAATAATATGGAGAAGACATTAATAATTTGGTCAAAAGGTCAAAGGTAAGCATCACTTGAAATCATCAATTTTCATCCAATTGACCTGAAATTTTAATTTACCATTTGAGTTTTGTCATTAAATTTTCAACAAAGCTTTATAATATGGAGAAGACAAATTAATGATGTTGTTAAGAGGTCAAAGGTTAGCATCACATAAAAGCATAAATTTTCATTCAATTGACCTGAAATTTCAATTTACCATTTGAGTTTTGTCATCAAATTTTCAACAAAGCTTGATTTTAAGAATATTGTCGCGTGGACCCTTCCGGTTAAGACCAGGGACCGCGGATGGACCAGAACGGATTTACTGCAGGCGACGACCAAACACGGATTTTGCTTATGTAGCGCGGGAAGAAGAAGGGAAGTGGAAGCTGTGGTAAAAGTGCTTACCTGGAGCGCGCCGACCGCGGCTTCGATCCTGCAGGGAATTAATGAACCGAACAACCACAAGATTATGTATAAAAATAAACATGTTTATTCCGGAACCCGAGACAATGAAACGCGACGGTAATCAAATAAAGAGCCTAAGTTGTGATCCCACACACCTCACTTCAGAAACAAGACACAGGAAAATGAATAACCCAAAGAAAAACGTTCGTTATGTAATGTAAAATGTGGTGCGTCCTAACTGTCCATCGTCTTGTCCCCACGCGGCTCCAAGCTCCGCTGCACACCATGAGGTCCAGCACCACAGCACCGTGAAAGCCCGAGCCAATGCCCTCTCCGTTCACACACGAGGTCCTGCCCGTTCACAGCACCGAGCCCCGCTCCCGCACAGGCACCGAGCACTGCTCCGAGCACAAGCACCGCTCCAAGCACCATGCAGATGGCGAGCCAACGACCACCAGGACCTCTCAAGACCAAGAAGAAACGCAAGAGCTTCAAGCACGTCCAGACAGCCAGAGAGCACCAGGGCTAGAGCTGTGCAAGAGAGAAAATGTCGGTCAGCGCGCCCTTATATAACCTGGGCGGTGACGTCAGCCTTGGCGCGCCACCAACCAGTGCCTTCCACCGAACCTCCCAGCGCCTTCCCTCCAATCACAGGCCTCCTGGGCATGTTGCTATGCAAGTACGTGATGCGACCAGCGGCAGCCATCATCGGCGGTGTCCTGGCCTGGTTTCCTGTCCGTTTTCTTCCAAAGTCATTGTCAGGGAAGGGGATTTAGTTACTGTGTGCACAACAGGGCCTGTCTATGGGTTTATAGGTGTGCGTTGCCATAAGGGACAAAGGTTTGATTACCAGGTGTGACACACAGGGGTTTATCTTAATCCCTACACTATCTAACACTCGAACATCCAGGTATGTTCACAGGTATACTCTTATCCCGACAAACCGCCTAAAACACAGAACTTATTACAGGTAGATTCCTTATCGTGACAGACGAAGCATGTTACCTATTCAGATCTACCTGACTAGATATTGCTCTACCCTACCGACATAACAATATCAAGAAGGGCAAATTAATAATTTGCTCAAAAAGTCAAAAGGTGAAAGGTCAGCGTCACATAAAATCATCAATTTTCATCCGATTGACCTGAAATTTTAAGAATTTGCATATTGGGACACGAAATTGTTTCACCAATGAAAAGCTAGAACTCGAATGGTTTTTTTTTTAGATCGAAAGGTCAAAGGTCAAGGTTGCACAAAATTGTAAATTCTCATCTGAATGACCTGATATTTTAAGAATTTGCACATTCGGTCACATAATTGGTTCACCAATCAAAATCTAGAAGCTGATTATATTTTAGATCAAAAAGACAAGTGTCCAGGTTGCGTAAAATCACCAATTTTCACCCGATTTACCTGAAATTGAAAGAATTTGCATATTGGGTCACAGAAGTGGTTCACCAATAAAAAGCTAGAAGATGAATTTTTTTGTTTTTTTACATCTAAAGCTCAAAAGTCAATGAAATCGCCAATTTCTTACAGTGCCTCTTTCATACATTCCCTAAACCCCCCCCCCCCCCCTCCAGCATCCTTAAACGTATTTTTGACTCGAAGGTCACAAGAAACTCATTTTGCAATAAATGTTCGTTTCCCATAAATCGTACACTTTCCAAAATCCAATTTCACCCCTCCCCTCCAAATCTTCCCCATCACCCCTCCAAATCTTCCCCATCGCCCATCCCTTTCAAATCTTCCCCCTTGCCCCTCCCATCCAAATCCTCCCCATCACCCATCCCTTTCAAATCTCCCCCCTTGCCCCTTCCCTCCTAAACTCCCCCCACACCTTTTCCTTCCTAGACTCCCCCTCGCCCCTCCCCTCCTAGACTCCCCCTCCCCTCCTAGACTCCCCCCTCACCCCTCCCCTC
This sequence comes from Myxine glutinosa, assembly GCF_964187855.1. Lineage (NCBI taxonomy): Eukaryota > Metazoa > Chordata > Myxini > Myxiniformes > Myxinidae > Myxine > Myxine glutinosa. The sequence goes on from NC_136273.1 coordinate 78,855,550, forward strand.
CAAATCTACCCCATCTCCCATCCCTTTCAAATCCCTCCCCTTGTCCCTTCCCTCCTAAACTCCCCCCTAACCCCTCCCCTCATAAACTCCCCCCTCCCCTTCAAATCTCCCCACCCTCATTTCTTCTCCATTTCCCCCCTCTCACCCCTCCTCCTCAAAGCGTCCTCCCCGCTTCTTCCCCCTTCCAACTCTCACCTCCATCTCCCCCAACCTTTTGCCTCGCTCTTCCCCCTCCTCAAATACCACCTCACTGTGCCTCACTCAATCACCATCAAACTTTTTGTCCACCCCATCCTTCCCTTTCTCGGAGTTATTCTGAAATCTCTGACACACCTTCAACAGCTCTCCCTACCTCTTCCTCCTCTTCCACATCTTACCCTACCCCTCCCCCCCCCCCCCCCCTGTTCTGTATCCGATGCTCCCCTTTCCTCTTCATTAACGGCATGGACCTGAAACATCCAGGGCCTTCGTTCAAACTTAACTGATCTCTCCGTACAGGTTGCTTCTGACAAACCAGCCGTGATCTGCTTAACAGAAACTTTCCTCCTTCATGATGTCTCTGATTCCTTCGTATCTCTCCCGGGTTACTCCCTCCTCCGGTATGATAGACCTGAGCCTCGTCCTGGAGGTGGGGTTGCTATCTTTATCAAAAACTCTCTTTCTCACTCGCCCTGCAGTGCCCTCTCTCCACCTCACCCCCAGGAATACCTCTGGCTACGGCTTCCCCTTCGCTCCCACCTCTTGTTCATATGTGTGTTGTACCGTCCACCAGACAGTGATGACTCCATCTACATCTCGCTGTCTGATAATATGGACCAACTTCTATCTACTCATCCAAACTCTCTCTTCCTCATATGTGGTGATTTCAATTGTCACCATGCCAGTTGGCTGGGTGTGGGTACCTCTCTCACCAGCCATGGCTCCTCAGCAAAGGACTTCTGCGACTCACTGGGACCGACACAATCTGTCAATTTCCCGACCCGGATCTGTCAGCGGAGCATCTTCTCTTCTGGACTTGGTTATGACTAACGTCCCTGAAAATGTCTGCTGCTCTTCTTCTGCTCCAATCGGCTCATCTGATCATGTGCTTGTTAAAGTGAGCATCTCTCTGACCATTCTCAGGGAGCCTCCTCAGCGTCGACGAGTCTGGCATTTCACTCAGACCAACTGGCATGGTCTTCAAGCAGCCATCAATCATGTGGACTGGTCTCCCATCTCTACAGCCTCTGACATCAACTCATCCTGGGAATTCTTCCAAAGTAAATTGCCCTCTCTCATGCACAGATTTGTCCCATCTCGTCTTCAGTTGTCATACCCTTCCTCCCGTCCATGGTACACGGAATCTTGTGGTGAGGCTGTTGCCAAGAAACAACTTGCCTTCGTCTCCTGGAAAGCAAATCCAATGGAAGGAAATATAATTTCCTTTCACAAAGCCCAAAACAAGTGTGTGTCCACCCTCAGGAGAGCCAGGAAACAATATATCTCAGTTCTCAAGACCGAACTCTCTTATCTGTCTCCCTCTTCCAAATCCTGGTGGCGTCTGGTCAAATCTGTTTCTGGTGTTTGTTCCCCCTCCATCCCCTCCCTTACCTCAAACGGCTACACAGTTGACTCCGAACGTGAAAAAGCTGAATGCCTCAACTCTGTGTTTGCCTCTAAATCTTGTGTCCCAAACCCATCCCTCTCTGTACCCACCATACCCAGCTGCTCCTGGACTCTGTGTCCTTTCCTCCTGACAAGTTGGAAAAGTTTCTGTCAACCCTTGACTCTGATTCTGCAACTGGACCTGACGGCATCAGCCCACGGGTCCTAAAATCCTGTTCTTCCGCTCTTTCACTCCCTCTCTCTTTTCTCTTCACCCTCTCTTTTTCTCAAGGTCATCTGCCATCTGCTTGGAAATCAGCCAATATCACCGCTTTACACAAAAAATGTGCAAAAACAGATCCTAGCAACTACAGACCAATCAGCCTTCTCCCAATTATCAGCAAAGTCATGGAATCCATCATTGCTTCGGATATGAAATCTTTCCTCTTCTCCAATGGCTTGATCTCTGATCATCAATTTGCTTTCAGACCAGGTCACTCTACTCTGGACATGCTGCTTCTGCTGTCTCAACAATGGATGGAGGTCCTCAATGCCAAACAGGAAATTAGAGCAGTCTCCCTTGACATATCACGTGCCTTTGATATGGTCTGGCATCCCGCTCTGCTCACCAAACTCTCCTCCTTTGGTATCCATGGAAATCTCCACGCATGGCTGGCGGACTTCCTCTCTAGTCGTAGTCAACGTGTGGCCCTGAATGGGTTTCTCTCATCTCCTCTTCCTGTTCAGGCTGGAGTTCCCCAAGGCAGTTCTGGGCCCTGTGCTTTTTCTGGTCTTCATCAATGATCTCTCCGACTCTTGAAAATCCTCTCTATCTCTTTGCTGATGACTCCACTCTCTGCCGCTCCATTCCTCATCCCTGAGATCGGCAGTCTGCAGCCCCCTCACTCTCTGCAGACCTGGACAAAATCACAGACTGGGCAAACAAGTGGAACATGTCTTTCAATCCTGACAAATCTCACACTCTTACGATGTCTCTCCGAAACGACCGACTGGACAACCCTCCCATCCACTTTCTGAATAATCCTCTCCAAGAAGTTTTGTCACTCAAGCTTTTGGGTCTCACTATCTGCGATGATCTTTCCTGGGAAAACCACATTTCAAATCTGGCCTTCAAAGCCAGTCGCCGACTGGGCATCCTCCATCATGCGAAGTCCTTCCTTGGCACACCTGAGCTCCTCACTACATATAAGGCTTTCATCCGCAGTTCAATGGAATACTGTTCCCCCCTCTGGGCTGGTGCTCCTGGCTCACATCTAGCTCGTCTTCACGCTGTTGAAACCAAAGCGTTCAGAATCATTGGAATCTCCCGCGATGAAGCTACCTCCGAGGGCCTTTCACTTACTCACCGCAGGCAGGTTGGTGGTCTTTCTGTCTTCTAGCGACTCCTCTCCGGCCTTGCTCCTCCAGCTCTCTCTGGGCTCTGTCCCCCAAATATTCCTCCAGGTCGCACAAGATCTGCCTGCAACCCTCTTATAGTTAAACTGCCAAAATCAAGACTCTCTGCTCACCTTCATTCCTCTTTTCTCCCGCCTCTGGAACAAACTCCCTCACTCTCTTCAATCCCACTCCTCCCTCCAGGTCTTTAAAACAGCTGTTCACCACCATCTCTTATCTTCCCCCATCCAAAACCTTGATCTTTTCTACCCCCACTAATTTCACCCCAAATCCACTATTTTGAAATACCAACTTCTTTCCTGGAAGTCCTTGGTGTCCTTGTGTTTATACTTCTCCCACCCCCCCCCCCCCCCTTCCCACGCCACCACCCCCCAAGCCCTCTCCCTCCCACACATTCCCGATGTCCCTGCTCTCAAATGTTGTGTTTATGTGCTTCCCCTTCTCTCCCCATCTTCTCCCGCTCCCCTTTTTATATACTTTGTTTGTTTGTCTGTTTGATTTGTGTGTGTGATAAATGTTAGCTCTTTCACGAGCCTCGATTCTGTATACAAAAAAAAAGAAAAAAAATACATTTAGTATTTTTAAACTGCTTTTGTTATATTGAGCGCATGGAGGAAGAAGAAGCCGTCTGAATCCAAAAGGACGCAGACTTGCATCAGATGCTTTCTAGTTAGTATTAATATTGCTTTGTAATGACATTAATATTATGATGTTATCATTAGTGTTGTTATTACTTTTGTTCTTGAAAGTGGCCTTGGAAAAACGCCATGATCAGCTATGTTAACACGGATATACACCTTAACACGGATTTCACCCAAGGCGCTAAACTCCTTTGGGGGGAGGGGAGGGCGCCATTATGAGGGTATAGCCGATGACATAAACATGAGCAACCTCATGAAAAAAAGGTATAATCATCAACTATCTTTATTCTGTCGTCATGCTCTGAAGAACCGAGAAGCCAGATGAGCTGATGCGGGAGTTTTCATTGTCATACTTATGTAGCGACCCATGGGTCCCCCAAGCGAGACCAGCAGCAGAATCTCCTTGCTCCAGCCGGTGACGTCACCGGCGGACAACCTCGGCGCCAGGGTGGCTGGTCACGTGACCACCAAAGCGTGCCGCGCGTGCGGTTATAATCCTTTGCACCTGTCGGTCACGTGACCACCGAAACACGCCTCGCCTGAGAGGCGTGGCTTTCGGTTTCGGTTATGCTTTCTGGTTTTGGATATATATGCAGCCCGATAAACAGGCTTTGCAGAGTTCCCGAGTTGGTTTTTACAATAAACATCTTCTCGGACGAGTTTGTGTCTTGCCCGTCACTTCGTCCGTCTCAAGCAAGAGCCCGGCTCTTCATTGGTGACCCCGAATTTACGACGCGCGTTGGACACCGCAGTGTCCCTCAAACTGCCCACCTTCTGGGAAGCACATGCCGCCGTCTGGTTCGCGCAGGCGGACTCCCAGTTCGCCCTGCGTGGCATAACGGAGGACGCCACTCGATACCATTATGTGGTCGCCGCGCTTGGCTCTGCGATCGCCGCCCGCTGCCTGAGCTTCCTCCAGAACCCGCCCGCTGACGGCAAGTACGACGCCATCAAGGCACTTCTGCTGGGCGCTTTCGCCCTCTCCCCGGCTGAGCGCGCACGACGCCTGCTCGACCTTCCTGAGCTCGGCGATACGCGCCCGTCCGAACGCATGGATTACATGCTCGCGTTGCTCGGCGAGCACCCCTCAGATTTCCTGTTTTAGGAGCTCTTTCTTCACCAGCTCCCGGCCCAGGTATGGGTCGCCCTGGCAGGTACGACCATCGTGAACCCCCGCGACCTCACCAAGGAGGCCGACAAGATCGCTTCGGCAAGCCAGCTCGCCGGAGCGGCGAGCCAGCTCGTCGGGGTGGCGGCCGGGAGCCTTCCCGCCCACCCGCCCGACGCCCGCGACGCAGTTTCCTTCCCGGAGGCCGCCGGGCCGGCGCGACTGGCAGCCCCCCCTTGGTCACGGACAACGGCTCCGCCATCCGCACCTTTGGCCCACGCACCGTCGCCCTCCGCTTCGGCAGCCAGCTCTTTCACTGGGAGTTCGTGACGGCGGACATCCCCATGGCTTTGCTCGGGGCCGATTTCCTGTGCGCCCACGGGCTGCTGGTCGACGTGAAACGCCGGTGTCTCGTCAACGCCGAAACTTTCAGCTCCCTGGCATGCACCTTGAGCCGTGCCGACCGAGTTTTCCTGCGCCCTCCCATTGGCGGACGACTTCGCACGCCTCCTTGCGGAGTTCCCGGCCCTCACACGACCGACGTTTTCGGCCATCGCGGTGCGCCACGGCATCGAGCATCACATCCCCACTACGGGCCCGCCGGTGTACACCCGGGCTCGCCGTCTCGACCCCGCCAAACTCGCCGTCACCAAGGCCGAGTTCGCGGCGCTGGAGCGCCTCGGCATCGTGCGGCGCTCCGACAGCGCCTGGGCCTCGCCACTGCATATCGTCCCGAAGCCGGGGGGCGGATGGCGGCCATGCGGCGACTACCGCCGCCTCAACAACGCCACTACCCCCGACAGGTACCCCGTCCCGCACATCCAGGATTTTTCCGCCCGGTTGGCGGGGCGGACCATTTTTTCAAAAGTGGACCTGATTCGGGGGTACCACCAGGTGCCCGTCCGCCCGGCCGACATCCCGAAGACGGCCGTGATTACACCTTTCGGCCTCTTTGAATTCCTCCGGATGCCCTTCGGCCTCAAAAACGCGGCGCAGGCGTTCCAGCGCCTGATGGACGGCGTGCTGCGCGACTTGCCGTTCCTCTATACCTACCTGGACGACATTCTCGTCGCCAGCACGTCCAGAGCTGAGCACCTCCTCCACCTCCGGATGCTGTTCGGTGCCTAAGCGAGCACGGATTGATCGTCAACCCGGCCAAATGTCACTTCGGTGCGGCGACGATCGACCTTTTGGGCCACCGCATCACCCGGACCGGCGCCGTGCCGCTGCCGGCCAAAGTCGAAGCCATCGCCGCTTTCCCGCGCCCCCGCTCCGTCAAGGCGCTGCAGGTGTTCCTCGGGATGGTGAACTTTTATCACCGCTTCGTGCCCCGAGCTGCGCAACTCATGCGGCCCTTGTACGCCGCCCTCCGCGGCCAGCCGGCGAAGCGCGATGTCGTCTGGTCCACGGACATGGACGCTGCTTTCACCGGCGCGAAACGGGCCCTCGCCAACGCCACGCTGCTGGCCCACCCGGTACCCCAGGCTCCCATCGCCCTCACCACGGCGCCTCCGACTACGCCGTGGGCACGGTCCATGAACAATGGGTAAACGGGGCCTGGCAGCCGCTCGCATTCTTCAGCCGGCAACTCCTGCCCAACAAGTTAAAGTACAGCACCTTCGACCGCGAGCTCCTCGGGCTGTACCTGGCCGTCCGCCATTTTCGACACCTCCTGGAGGGCCGCCCGTTCACGGCTTTTGTCGACCACAAGCCATTGGTTTTCGCCATGGCCAAGGTCACGGAGCCGTGGTCGGCCCCCCAGCAGCGCCACCTCTCCGCCGTGTCGGAGTACACCACGGAAATCCGGCACGTCGCCGGCTGCCTTTCTTGAGCCGGCGCCAACGCCGTCCACCTCGGCGTCGACTTCACCCTCATGGCAGCGGACCAGGCCACCGACGGCATGGTGCAGGCGCTCCGGGTGGCGGACACGGGCCTCCGCTTGGCTGACGTCCCCTTCGCGGACACAGTCCTGCTGTGCGACATCTCCCAGGGCCGACCTCGCCCCGTTGTGCCGGTCACCTGGAGATGTCGCATTTTTGCTTCGCTCCACGGCCTCTCTCACCCGGGCCGGAAGGCGTCCCAGCGGCTGGTGGCGGCGCGTTTCGTCTGGCATGGGCTGCGACGGGACGTCCGCGACTGGGCCAACGCCTGCACACCCTGCCAGCGGGCCAAGGTCCACCGGCATACCCAGGCTCCGCTGGCTCCCTTCACCGTGCCCGAGCGACGGTTCGACCACGTCCACGTGGACCTGGTGGGTCCCCTTCCCCCATCGCAGGGGTTCACCCACCTGCTTACCATGGTGGACAGGACCACCAGGTGGCCAGAGGCCGTGCCCCTCACCTCCACCACCACCGCTGACGTGGCCCAGGCGTTCATCGCCACCTGGGTCGCGCGTTTCGGCGCACCGGCGGACATCTCGTCGGACCGCGGCCCACAGTTCACGTCCGAACTATGGGGCGCGATCGCCCACACGTTGGGCGTTACCCTACACCGCACCATGGCTTACCACCCCCAGGCCAACGGGTTGTGCGAGCGGTTCCACCACTCCATGAAGGCCGCACTCATGGCCGGCTTCCAGGACGACGGCTGGGCCGACCGGCTCCCGTGGGTCCTTTTGGGCCTACGCACGGCCCCCAAGGAGGACCTCCAGGCATCCACCGCCGAGCTGGTGTACAGCCAGGCCCTCCGCGTACCGGGCGAGTTCATGCCCGACGCCACCAGCCCCTGGTCAGCGCATCATCCTGTGTCCTGTCATCCAGGTCAGCATCCTGCGCCAGCGCATGGACTTCCAGGAGGCCGCCCGACGTTTCGCCCCGGTGCCCACGTCCCGCCATGGCGACCCCCAATCCTACGTCCCCGCCAGCACTCCACTCGGCAGAGTACGTCTTCGTGCGCCACGACGCGCACCGGGGGCCACTCCGACCACCATACGACGGACCCTTCCGGGTCCTACGACGGGACAACAAGTCCTTCATCGTCGGCATCGGCGGCCGGGCGGACCGGATTTCGCTGGACCGCCTCAAACCGGCCCACATGGACGTCGGCCAGCCGCCACGGCTGGCTCTCCCACCGCGGCGCGGCCTCCCCCCGTCCACTGCACCCCCGGTCCGACCACCCACCACCACACCGGACCCCCCCCCTCCCCCCCGCGACTGGCCAGGGGTCGTTTCGGGCGGGTCATCCGGACCCCCCTCAGGTTGACCTTCCTGGATCAAGTCCATTCTGGGGGGGGCGTGTGTAGCGACCCATGGGTCCCCCAAGCGAGACCAGCAGCGGAATCTCCTTGCTCCAGCCGGTGACGTCACCGGCGGACAACCTCGGCGCCAGGGTGGCTGGTCACGTGACCACCAAAGCGTGCCGCGCGTGCGGTTATAATCTTTTGCACCTGTCGGTCACGTGACCACCGAAAGGCGAGGCGTGGCTTTCGGTTTCGGTTATGCTTTCTGGTTTCTGGTTTTGGATGTATATGCAGCCCGATAAACGGGCTTTTCAGAGTTCCCGAGTTGGTTTTTACAATAAACATCTTCTCGGACGAGTTTGTGTCTTGCCCGTCACTTCGTCTGTCTCTAGAAAGAGCCCGGCTCTTCACTTATGTCTTTGGGATGGAGAATCAGCAGCGTGTCTTTCCCACTCGTGGAACTTTATAGATCCTACCGTGATATCTCTCAAACACTACATCCACTTGATGTTTTTTGACACTGATTTTACAGTTTTCTGCCAGCTGAGCCACCATTGTAGACTTTAGCCATGAGACATGATATTACATCACATTACCATCAATGATGTCAACATATGGCTTGGATTCAGGATGTGCACAACGGGAATCTTCCAAAGGCCAACTTGTTCATGTGAATGGATTTGTTTCCCTTTCTTACTCGTTGGTCTCCATATTCATCAAAGAAGCTGTAAGGAAGAGGTGCAAGCTCATTTATAGAGATCTAGGCCTCTGTGAGTAAACGGTTTTGTCTCCAATCCTGAGCACACCTTTCTTCACAGTCTCCATTGGAACAACTTCCTTCTTCACAGGTTCCTAGGTTTGCCTTGAAGATGAGCAGTCTTCCTCTGACCAACTGCTACAGCATTCTGCACATTCATCTTGTGATCTGTCACACACCCACTTGGAACATTTAAAAGTTTATCTGTTTATGCTCTCAGTGGATGTGTACCCTTCTGCAGTTCATTTCTTATTTTAAATCTGTCGTCTGCATCTACGACGATCCTCTGCACTTCTTCATTGTGTCATTGCTCTGTTGTCTTTTCTTTTTGCTTTCTTTTTCATTCTGGAACAGTGTCCTTGATCCACCTACCCTCCTGAGCTTGCGAGAGGGTAATGTCCACAAGTCCTATTTTGGCTTTGCCATATCTGATGTAGGATTGCTCCCCAAATTGGTCTGGAATTCCATGGACCATCATTGTGGCAACAAACCGGTCTTAAGTTTAACTACATACGATAGCTTTCATGTCCTCCGTGCACCCCAATGAAGATTATACCTTGGCATAATTCTGATGCCCAGTAGCAAAGTATCGCATCATGTGCTTGACGTAGAACAAGTGCAAGAGCCAGTTTGCTTCTCTCTCAGCTCAAAGGAACAGCATTGCAATCCATACTGGAAGAGCGAGGCAGTCAACCCACAGCTGTCCCATGTGTGTTGTTTTTGCTTCCTCCAGTTTGCTAGAAGGCCCTCTGTTGTGACTTCCTTTGAAAGGACATAATCTTCAAGAAGGGACCAACATCTGTAGCCCACTGCCAGCATTTCCATTCAGCATATTTGCTGTTCCTTTGCAGGCTGACTTCTAGATATCTTCCATGCCAGTTCCTGTCATGAAGACTCAAATGCATCTAATGAATGACATGAGCATGTGCATTGCATGTGGGCATACAAGTAGCTGTTTCCATATATCCGGGTCGAACCACTTCACCTGGTTAACCTTGTAGAGGTACATTTCAGCAGCCACGTGCATGAAGGTCTGACCACATCATTGTGAACGCAGTATCTGGATGAGACTTCTTAAAGGTCCCATGTAATTCAAAAGTTTCTGGTTATTTATATATTAACTTGACCTTCCTAGTGAAGAAATCACCCATGTTTCTTTTTTAAAATCAACAATGGGATAATTAGACCAATATTTTGAACATTTGTAGTGTTGTAATTAGACCAACAACTTGCTATGCCCCGCCCCTCAAAAAAGTGCAGTTCAGCGAACCGCAGGTCACGTGACCGGTGACGTCACCTCCAGAACGAAGTCCATGCCATCTCGATTCGCTATGCTTCGGCCCGCGATCCGTTCCGTGTAATTTGTACGTACTCTACTTTTGATTTGCTTGATCTTGATCTGAAGTATGCCGAGACATGTGTGTCACGCCTCGCCTCGTTGATAAGCCCGCAAGGTCGCTCCGTGGAGCAGCCTGCACGTATTGCACTATGTGAGAATTATATAATTACCAACTCACGGTCTGAGGTAACTCGGCTAAAAATTATCCGATTTGCACCAAATAAAGTTTATGAATGGTTTCACAGACCCCTACTTCTCACTAAAAGTGGAAACAGAATGTAAATCGGAGTTAAAATAAGTGTTTGATTTGTATCAAGCAAATGCATGTGGAGCATGCTTGCGAGGAGCTGCGTTCTGGAGGTGACGTCACATGGATTACGTCATCGGCTTTGAGGTGTGGGGCAGAATTTTTAGGGGCGTTCCCAAGTGGTTCGGTTTCCTTTCATTTTTAATGTTTCAGAGTGAATATAACAAAAAATCAATGCCATATTTGAATTCACCATAAAAACTCATTTAGATGACATCAACTGCATTTTGAGTGAGATTCCGTGTCTGTGGACCTTTAAGTCAGCTTTCAGGCCAAACTAGACGAGACAGTGGCCTTAATGAGGGGGCCAAACATAATTTGTGACAGTCCTGTCTGTCTCAGTGCCCCATGATTTCCTTTCATGTAGCCTGACCACTCAGGTATGTTCACTGCTCCAGATTGGTCACTTCCAGTCACCATTTTCAACCATTCCCAGTCAGCTGCTGCAGAAGAGGCAACATTAGCTTCTGTTGTTACCACATGTTCAAAAGGTCATGCTATGTGCGCAGTAACCTTTTGGAGATACAGGATATTTAGGACCCTGACAGTCAGCAAACTCCACCAGGGATACTTCATTCATCTTGAGATTGACTATTTCTCCTCAGCTCGGCCTTTACATGGTTGCAACGTGAGGTTCAGATTGACTGCTGGCCCTTAATGCCGGCTGGGTGAATTATTTTGCCATTGCACGTTTCTCTTTTGTGCTGTTTAAAAGACAACCAAAGAAAAAAGAACAAAAAAAAAAACGTGAAAATATCGGGATTACGACCAACAAGCGCAAAAGGAATAGTAATGCTCGAACAGCATTGGCGTTAGCTGAATTACGACCCGAATAGGTGGTATATACCTTTGCCGAGAGTAAAAACATTGCCCAAAGGTGCTAGAGTGGCATCGTTGAGATTCTGATTCGATACACTTTGGAGAGTCGAAAAAAAACCCCTAAAACACAAAGTATTGACCTGACAACACCTTTCAAGGTTCAACTAAACATCCCTGCCTGCCATTTTGGACTCCGCAATCATATTGGAGAAACGGATCAACTCTGCCGGAAACATTATTCAGTTTTGTACTATTACTATTTGAGAATAACTTCACTTATTTTGGGGGTTCTGGATGTTGCTACCATAAAGGAGACCTACTACTACTACTACTACTACTACGACGCCGACGACGACGACTACGACCATGACTACGACTACCACTATGACTACCACTACGACTACGACTACCACTACCACTACGACTACTACAACTACAACTACTACTACTGTGACTACTACGACTACTACTACTGCTGCGACTACTACAACGACTACTACGACTACTACTATGGCTACTATGACTGCTACGACTACGACTGACAACTACGACTACTACTACTACTACTACTACTACTATTACGACTTCGACTACGACTACGACTACAACGACTACTACTACGACTACTACGACTACTACTACTACTACTACTACTACTACTACTGGCTTCAATCAATCCCGCCATATTATGGGGTTGGCCACAGTTGGAATTGATCCACTAGTCAGGTTCACTATGTTAACAAATATAATTTCGTTCAAAATTTTGGTAGATTAGCAAAACTATACATTTTTGGAATATTCAGAGCATGAGGAATCCAAAAATTAATGTTTACATTTGCGTAGACACCTTTGCGAAAATGCCACTCAGGACAGTGATGAAGATAGTCAGGTTCACTATGTTAACAAATATAATTTCTTTCAAAATTTTGGGATTAGCAAACCTGTACATTTTTGGAATCTTCAGAGCATGGAGAATCTGAAAATCAATGTTGGCATTTGCACAGACACCTGCATGGCCGCCATTTTGGATTTTGAAAATGGCCGCCATAAAATACATATTTTGCGTGATCTCGGCTTCTAGTCAACCTAGAGACTTAATTAAATATGCTAATCCTATGTTTTCTGGGTCAAGGAATCCAATAAAGGCCTCAAAATAGTGCTCAGGATTATAGAAAACCAACAAACAAAGGTAATTGAAAACCATTGTCTTTATATTTGTGATATAACTGTATTACATAATACATGATATTGCAAGTCCTTTGAAGTTATAGGTTGTTATAGGAAGTTATAGGTAGTATCAGATTGAACTATAAGTCCTATACACAGGATCTACGAGGTCTATACCGTTCAGGAATATGCTTTTACAGATCTTCATCACTGTCCTGAGTGTCATTTTCGCAAAGGTGTCCGCAAATGCCAACATTAATTTTTGGATTCCTCATGCTCTGAATATTCCAAAAATGTATAGTTTTGCTAATCTACCAAAATTTTGAACGAAAAGACATAGTGAACCTGACTACACGCTCGATGTCAATGCAAGACTTTCTGGTGCACTTCCTGATGTCAATGCAACACCCGGCCCGAGACGCACTCATCTAGCTGACATTTTAGAGTCAGGCCGGGAATCAAACCCAGATTAGACAGTCGAAAGGTAAGTGCACTATTTCTGCATTATCCTATCAGACGTGCTGCTAAGATGAGTGCCATGGAAAGGTATTCAATTTGACCACATACCTGCGGAAATGAAACAATGTGGCATTGTGACGCTGGCAATGCAATGAGTGGTCAAATGCCACCATGGATTTGGTGAGCAGCACAGATCCAAAGAATCTCAGCGCACATACCAATTTACTTTTTAATAATCAAACATGTCCAGGGTTCCACAGTTTTTTTTATACTTGGACTAAGGCTCGTAAAAGAGCACGCACGCACACACACACACACACACACACACACACACACACACACACACACACACACACACACACACACACACACACACACATACACACACATACACACACACACGCTCACACAACCACACACATAGACACACACACACACACACACACACACACACACACACACACACACACACACACACACACACACACACACACACACACACACACACACACACACACACACATATACACACACACAAGACAAACACTTAACACAGTCACTGAGCTTGGGGGAGGTGACGTCACTTCCGTCACTTCCCTGGATACCATTGGCCGATGGGGATTGGCCTTGCTCTATCCTTTTTAAGCAAGGAAGCAGCACGTACCATTTATAAAATCTTTGGTATGACTTGAACCGGTCCAAACCGGCTGGGAGTTATTTTGGAGACACCATCCCCTTACTAGATGGCCGTTATCTCCATACGGGAGCTCATCCGCCCTTTTCCAGGTGTTGTTTATGGTCCTGACAGGTGTCACCGTCCCCACTAGCAAAGTCAGTGGAAGGTGTCGGTTTAGTCGCCAGCAACCTGACCATGCGGCAGGTAGCACTGGGTTACATGTTACCAGTGGCAGTTCCAAAAAGACTAACCTGACCAAAGAAGGACAGTGTCATGATGAGCAAGTCTTAATGACGACGCCTCGATAAATGAAGTGCCAGTTGCTGTTGATAACTATTCCAAACTCCTTCCACACCATCAGCGATGTCAAAGCAGTGTAATGCAAAGGAATACACCGGATGGTTTGCCATACCTTCAGCAGCAGAAGTCTGGGATGGAATTTGGAATTTAGCAAGAGGTGCCAGTGCACAATGACCTACCCTTCATGAAGGACACCCTGGGATCTTTAACCTCCACCCGCAAACACATGGTCGTCGCATCCTTCCCCAGGACTGTGCATTCATTGCCTGCGCAGCACAAATGTTAATTTATCGGTTAGGAATCGAACCTCGATGGCAAGTATCCTATCAGCCCCCAGGTCACCCTCACAATAATTCATTTACAACATTAAACCGGAAGCATCATGTTTGATTGAACCGTGGCCGCCTGTTCATTGCTGATATGTTTGGTCCAGTAATGGGCTCGCACTGCTTGAGGTCATGTCTGAAGGTACTGGATATTGTGTGTACATTGTAGAGAGGAAGTCTTATTACCTCTACATTGTAGTTTTAACCTTTTTCATAGAAGTAGGAAGCACACTTGGTTAAAAAAGTCAGTTAAAGAAAACTCCCTTTTTATACCAAAATTGAGAATGCTGGATACATTCATAGCAAACTTTGATGACAACACAAAAAAACAAGTTTTGATTTAAAAGAGTAAAACAAAACCTCCATCACACCACCCACAATTTAAAGGTTTCTATTTAGGGAAGTTATTCAGAGAAGCACAATCCGCTTCATTAACGAGGACATGAAGAATCATCCAAAGCTCCATGATAACTCCGACCCACAGCCCTGACCACCCTGTGTATTCCCGCAGGGAGGAAGAAAAAGGAACAACACTGCAAGAAGACAAGATGATGAAAGCAGGGACATGGTGGAACAACACCAAGAACCTTTATGATAATGAAAGATCTCATGGGTGTTTAAAGTTGTACGTAATGAAGCTTAGCAGCAAAGGAGTGGAGTTTAGTAACTGGAGGCCTTGCCAATCGCTCTGGGAAATTACAAACAACAATTTTTACTCCATACCACAACTTTGGTACACTTTCACACAACTACTACTACCAGTTCGACAGCCAGTTGCTGAATCAATGGTGCAGAAGTAGCATACTTTCATTTTGTGCTGTATCATATAGGTTGGAATTCCGATGCAACTATAAAACAGGTGCTTCACAAAGTGCTCATCACAAAGATCTTACGGTGTCATTAGCAAAAGAGTAGGCTGAGGGTAAAAGTGGCATCCTGAACAAATCCCAAATTTCTGCCTAAATTTCTGAAAGTGTTCTGATCTTCAAAGATATTCCTTGACAACAAGTTACATCACTTCCTATCTCAGAGCATGGTTGTTGTCTTTGCAGCCGATCTTAGTCTTACACTAAAGACGAATTCATGTTTCCAGGTACACGCATGTTATATGAGAATGGCCATCTTTGGTTACGATCAAGGACAACCATAACCATAACATTATTATTTATATTACCATTAGATATCACAGGAATAATCACACCATCTAAACCAGATTTGGTGGTATAATGGTTCGCGCGTCTGCTCCGAGTCTGGGAGGTCGTTCGTTCAACCCCCTGCCGAGTCATACCACCAAAGACTTTAGAAATGCTCCGTACTGCTTCCTTGCTTGACACACCGCCTCATTTCTGGTCTTTCACCCTCTTTGTGCTCTGGCCCCTCCCACCCCAAAGAATCTGATGGACGCACGTGGTCCACCAGCAACTCCTTCCAAGTGAGGCATCCTGATGCTTCCTTATTGGGAGTTTCACCTTTTTCAGACATGGAGGTGTCAGCACTTTCCATTCTGCCGAATGAGGCTACAATTCAAGTTGGCAGTTGTGGCACCAGCTTTCATCTTCAGCAATGATGCAATCCAAGAAATCGCCGTCTTCCCAGAGGGGGACTCCATCCGGTTTCTGGTCTCTTCTCTGAGTAACCGGCTTACAAAGTTATAAAGCATTCCGGATTTGTCTCCGTTGCTGTTGAATGTTGTTCACTTATGGTGTGGATTGTTGTTTGTATCGTGTGTTCGTTGCTGTGTCTTTTGTGTGCTTGTTTCTTTTATTTTATCTGTTGCGTCTGCCTTGGCTAGTTGGACATACTCTCAATTCACCCCCAACCCTCCCATTCCCCATCTGCACAACCACTTGATGTGCCTACTCCAATCATCAATCATCTATCTATCCCAATTTCTACCCTTGCTCAAAACCTTTCCTTATACTTCATATAACAAAACACCAACAACATTTTAAAAACAATCAACAAAAGGCCCCTTACCTGACGTTTTGAAGGGCTAAGCTTGTTCCTTGTTGGCCACAGGACAGGACCTGATTTCTTATTCACAAGTTGCTTCACATTAGCTTTGGTCAAACCCTCAGTTCTCAAACCGTTCCCTCATTTTCTTCTTTCTATTCAAAGCAACACCAAATATTTACGATAATGGAGCGACCATCATGAAAAGTCCTTCCTTGGCACATCTATCCGCCAACAAGGCCTTCATCCGCAGCTTAATGGAGTACTGCTCTCCCTTCTGGGCTGGCTCCATGAAAACCTGAAAGCTTGATGCCATGAAAACCAAGGCCTTCAAGATCACTGGAATTTCTCACGATGAAGCTGAGTCTATGTGCCTATCACTTTACCATCGCCAACAGGTTGCTGGTCTCTTGTCTTTTTTGCCTCATTTCTGGTCTTTCACCCTCTGCCTACTCTGTGCTCTGCCCCCCTCCCACCCCCAATAATCTGATGGACGCACGTGGTCCACCAGCAACTCCTTCCAAGTGAAAATGCCTAAATCCAGAAGCACTCCAAATATTTTGCCGTTTGTGGAACCTCCTACCACACTTTCTTTGATTAAATTCTTCACTCCGGGTTATCCCTCCTTAAATGGCCACCCAAGGCCAGCATATGAGCATGTACCTTAGCCTTACTCCGGTGCACATACTCTGGCCTAAGTTCCGATATACTCTGGGGCCAGGTACGGTCCAGAGCCTGACTTTGAGTAACAAGGGGCAAAAATGACAGAAAATATAAAGTGCATTTCCAAGAATGTGCCGCAGCACATTGCCCACCAAAGAAGGGCCGAGAAGGGTACTCTTGCCCTCAAGGCGTGAGTGCCCTCCTGTAATAATACAAAGTCATTCAGTCCAAAACGCCTTTTTCCTCATCTCCCCTCTCACTCCATCATCTCAAATATTAAATAACAATTTTCAAATATCTAACCTTACATCCTAATTTGCAAATGTCCTTCTCCCATAGTGCTTCTCCTTCCCTTATTTTGTTTCATTCCTAGACCACTTGCAAATCTAATCTAGCATCATGCTCATACAGCACTGTCTTTCTTCCTGTCCTTAGTCCTTCCCGCCATCCCAAAGTTGCGGAGAAAAAAAAGTGCGAGACTCATGGAAGAGCAAGGTTACAACAATTGGGCACAACCAGCAAGTGGATAATGAACAGGAAAATAAGAGAGAGAGGACAGAGAGGGAGAGACAGAGAGAGAGAGAAAACACTGAACACTTGAATGTCCGTTACTTTTTTTTTTTCTTTTTTTTTCTTTTTCTTCTTGCAGAAGTTTGAAGACTTGAAGTTTGAACCAGAGAATGGAATATTCTCCCAAACAGACCTCATGTGCTTCACTGAAACCTACTTGAACCAAGAAGATACCTTTGATGACTTTCTTCAAATACATGACTATGTTGCATTCAGAGAAGATGTCCCAAACAGGATGAATCACGAGGACAAACGTGGTGCTATAACATGTGCTTGTTCAAACTTGCAACCAAAGAAACTTGACGTATTTTCAAAGGGCTTGAATCAAAAGTAGTCGTTTTGAAAACTAAATGATCACAATTTGCTATCCGAGTACAAAAAACCTTCACATCCAATAACTTCTTACAGATACTTGATCAATTACTCATTTATCAACTGTGGCAACAATTGTGCTTGGAGATTTGAATGACAACCTTGCTACTGGACAAGTATCAGATTTGACAAGCATAATGGATAGGCATGGTTTTAAGCAGTATGTGCCACACCCAACACCAGACAGTGGTTCCGAGACTACATATATTTTAACAGACATGGCGAAATGAGGAATGGTAAAATGCATGTTGATGCACATGATGTTTATTTCTCAGATCATGACGCCATATTTATGACAACAAATATTTTCTAATTCTGGTGCTGTGTTGTAGTTATATTTGTTTAAATTTGAAATTCAATATGTTTATATGCTTATTATGGCAATCATTTGTTTCAGAGAAATTGTCAAAAGCATGAATTTGTGCACAATTTCCCAATGATAAAGCATTATTTAAAAATTCCAGGATAGGCCTAACGATTCGCATCCAGATTCAGTTATTCACCGAAATCGAATCGATTCGTCCTTGTCACACACCCGACCTCTCCACCGAGTTTTGTCCGAATCCGTCCACAACTTTTTGAAATATCATGCTATATATCGTTGTTGGCAACATCACCCAATGGTGAATGATCAATTAAAATTTTAAAAAGTTCTCATATCCGGATCTGTATTAGAATCTTCACCAAAATTGAATCAATTCTTCCTTGTCTGTCACACACACACACACACACACACACACACACACACACACACACACACACACACACACACACACACACACACACACACACACACACACACACACACACACACACACACACACACACACACACACACACACAATCTGTCCACCAAGTTTTGTCTGAATCTGTCCATAACGTTTTGAGATATCCTGCGACTTATCGGTTTTAGCCCCATCCAGTCAATGGTGAAGAATGACTTTCAAAATTCTCTGATCCAGATCTGGATCCGGATCTTCACCAAAATCTTAACATTTTGTCCTTGTCACATATTCAACCTCTCCACCAAATTTGGTCCGAATCCATTCACAGCCTTTTGAGATATCCTAGTCACAAATAGCCAAACAAACAGACAGACAGACAGACAGACACTGATAGACCTTCGATACACACGCCACCACGAAGACGGGGGCTGAACCTCGCACGAGTCACGCTGGGTTGATACGCCCGAGCGGTTTGTGTGTCACGTGCCTCGTGCCAGGTTCAGCCCCCGTCCTCGTGGCGGCGTGTGTATTGAAGGTACTTGGGTATTTGACCAGAGACCCTTCCGCACGCTCGCTACAGGGGTGGCGGCTGGAATTGCTCCGCAATCCGCCCCACGAGTGTAAAGTGGGTAGCGGCCTCGTGGACTCGAAGCTCGAGGGGGAGAAGGGTTTAACCCCCCTTAGTACGTCGACGGGCTCGAGATCCGCAACAAATTGGCGTCAGGAGTGGGAGTGGGTGAAAACAACCTCCATCAACCTTCGGTGGCGGAGGTAATAATAGTTTATGATAAGGAATGTTACCTTTTAAGAAGGTGAAAATACTTTCTCAGTCCAAAATATCTCAAGCATCTCTTCACATCCATCCAACCCATGTCCATCTCCATTTATGAGATGACATTACACAATTTATACTTGTTGCACAGACGTTCTATTTGAATGCTTACAAATCCCTAGTACATAAATAACAAATCTGTAGATCGATGCTGCCCTTGCTTAAAGAGTTTCAAGATGTTGGAAGCAGCGAAAGCTGGATTCATGATGTAGTGGGCATTACATCGTCGACAAAGTTTAGTTCAGGAGTTTTGCCCTTTCAAATGTCATCATGAAAAAAAAGAAATGTGACAGTCAGGAGTAATGACTGCTTGTGTCATCGCATTTGAGGCTGAGAGCCAACATGGCTGCAGGTGATAAATAGCTCTGAGCAAGTGCATCAGATGATGCTTGAGATGTTAAAATGATGATGCTCAGGCATCGATGTCGCTCTGAGTCGAACACAAACTGAACCATTTCCAACCCACCCCCCTAGCTGGTTTGTCTATTGACATGATAACTCAGACTGATTATACAGTTATCCTGGTGCTTCACAGGTAGGGCAATGCCCAAACAAACACATTATGAAACAGGTATAGGGCACAGGAGCATTAGCCCATAGGGGAAGAACTGGTTCAGAAAGGGGGATATAGCATTAGCTCTAGAGGGGATAGGATTAGTATTTTATTTTTTACATATTACACACACACACACACACACACACACACACACACACACACACACACACACACACACACACACACACACACACACACACACACACACACACACACACACACACACACACACACACACACACAATATTGAAAGTCCCATATTGTATCACTTTGTCTGTCTATTATCGGGGAACTACTTAATTTCAATTGAATTTTATATTTTGAACACTGACAAACCAAACAAACAACAGGCATTTTAAGGCCATTTTCCCTGCTGGAGCGGGGGTTAGCCTTGCGGTCCCCATGACAATCTTCACCATTTTGCCCTATTTTCTGCATCTCTCCTTGTTAACCCCCTTGCCCGCATTTCTTCTTCCACCATCTTTAGCCAAGTCTATCTCGGTCTTCCCCGTCCTCTACTTCCTTCTGCATTCATTTTCATCACTCTTCTCAACCAGTCACTTTCATCCTTCCTCAACACGTGACCAAACCATCTCAATCTGTTCCTCTTCACAGCATCAATCACAGGCTCTATTCCCATCATCTTTCGCAATTCATCATTTGTCTTCCTCTCTCTCAACGATACTCCGCACATCCACCGAACCATTCGCATTTCAACCCTTTCCAGCCTTCGTTGCTGCTCTACGTTCATTACCCATGTCTCGCTCTCATAAATCATAACACTTCTCACACATGCAGCATACACCTTTCCCTTCGGCTTCAACGACACTCCCCTCCTCATCAGCACGCCACTCAGTTCCCGAAACTTCTTCCATGCACATCTCACTCCAGCAACCGTTGCCAAGTCTGATCCACCTTCTCCATTCAGCATGTCTCCGAGGTAGCAAAATGTTTTCACACCTTCCAGCTTCATGCCGTCTCCAAGATCCAACTCAACATTTCCTCCATCTGCAGCTCCCTCTGTGCACACCTTACATTTGAATGTAGCTGCCACAATGGTTAATGACCCTCTCAAACCACTACATTTTCGATGAACCCACTCAGCGCACATTGTACATTGAATGGAGTTCACTCCGACACCCTTCCTGCACACAGCACACGGCCACTTCCCACTTCTTTCCACCTCACCACATGCTTTACCACTTGCCATCACCTTCGTCTTTCCGATATTCACCTTCAGACCTTTTGTCTCCATACATTCCTTCCACGTGTTCATCTTCTCCTTCAGTCCATCCATACTTTCTGCAATCAACACCAGATCATCTGCATACAACAACTCCCACGGTAAACCCTCCTTTACGTTCTGAGCCAGCACCTCCATCACAGCTACAAATAGTACCGGTAGTTTGATTTTACAAACTTTCTACAAATTTTGAACACTGACATAGAACACAAATTGGAACACGAATCGGAACACACACCTGCAGATTTAGCAGTACTTTGGCTCTGAAATTGGCAAATTGTACAGAATCTCATCCGAATCTCGCACGCACAAACCTTACTCCTAAGATAATAGATTTTGTTAGTCCGGCAGCCAAACAAAATTGAAAATTATTCCAAATAGGAAACTTATCTGTTTTTAGGGACGTCATAAAGGACACAAATAGCTAATGTAACGTGTTAAATAGGGTGGTGTAAAAGACAGGGTATCAGTGGTGGTAAACCTCCGAAAAAAGTTTGCTTTGCTTTTTTTTTTTTGACGGCTTTTAAAACTTTATTTTATCTCATTTGAATTATATACGAGGGCCATACCAAAAGTCATGAGCATCAGCTGATTCCACACACTTGTGCAGAATATAGTAGAACATGAATTAATAGTGACATCTATCCATATACCACTCCAATATAAACACAGGCTTGACGCATTCACACCAGTGGTGTTCCCACAATCCATTGTGAGAAAATGGCTGTCAACGACATATCGCCTCGCCAACATACAATGATTGAATTGTTCGTTAAGAAGAACAAGTCCACCTCAGATATCTACAGCTGTTTGAGTCAGGTGTACGGAGATGCCTGCATGGGTATTAGCAGTGCCAGAAGGTGAGTGAAACACGTCAAAAATGGAAACGCGGAATGGCCAATCAGCCATGCTGTGGTCGGCCGAGAAGAACCATGACTGAAGGAGGAGGGATTGGGGTGGGGTATGGGTGAGGGTGGGGGTGGGGGAAGATTAATGAGAGTAGAAAAGATCATGGCTTTGGATTGGGGATGATCTTAGATGGCGGTGAACAGCTGTCTTGAGGAATTGGATCACTGAGATTGAGGAGGATGTGGAAGTTGGTTCAACAGGTGGGTAAAAAGAAGAACAAATGAGTGGAGGTGAGCATTGATCCTGAATTTAGGTAGTTTCATCAGAAGGGGGTTGATGGTGGACCATGTTGGCCCTGCAGAAACCTGGGAGGGGGAGAGGGGGGGGGGGGGAAGCACAAAGAGCAGAGGGTACAAGACCAGAAAGGAGGTGGTAGAACACAGAGACACCACCAATCTGTCTGTGATGGTCGAGTGACAGAACCATAGATTCAGCTTCATCGCGGGAGATTCCAATGATATTGAAGGCCTTGGTTTCCATGGTATCAAGCTGAGCAAGGTATGAGGCAGGGGAGCCAGCCCAGAGGAGAGAGCAGTACTCCATCAAGCTGCAGATGAAAGTCTTTTAGATGGATAGAAGCTCAGGTGTGTCAAATAAGAACTTTGTATGATGCAGAATGCCCAGTTGGTGGCTGGCTTTGGAGGCCAACTTTGAAATGAGGTTTGCCCAAGAAAGATCATGGCTGATAGTGAGATCCAGGAGTTTGAATGGCTGAACTTAGTAATAATAATAATGTATATTTGGTATGTGTTCATATCCACCCTACAGGGTGTTCAATGTGCTAACAGAATTATACATATCATAAACATAATACAAAAGAAAAACTAAAACAACATTCATATAGCATTAGGCACAAACTTCATCCACACCAAAATCAAGATACAACTAGAATGGCACTCAATAGAGAGCATACCTCCACCTGGTTGGCCATATCACTCAATGGTGAAGAATCACTTAAAAAATTCTACTAGCTGGATCCGGATCCAGATCTTCACCAAAATTGAAGTGATTATTCCTTGTCAGACACACAACCAGCCCACCAAGTTTCGTCCAAATGTGTCCACAACTCTTTGAGATATCCTGCTATGTATAATATTTGGCCCTATCTCACAATGGTGAAGAATCACTTTAAAAATTAAATAATTCTCATATCCGAATCCATATTCAGATCTTCACCAAAATCGAATAGAATCGTCCTTGTCAGACACCCAACCGGTCCACCAGGTTTCGTCCAAATCCGTGCACAACCTTTTGAGATATCCTGCTATGTATCGTTTTGGCCCGATCTCCTAATGGTGAAGAATCACTCAAAAATTCTAGTAGCCGGATCCGAATCTCTGGATCTTCACCAAAATCTAATCATTTTGTCGATGTCACATACGCTCCATCTCTGCCAAATGTCTACAATCCGTCCACAACATTTTGAAATATCTTGTTCACAAACGGACAAACGAACAGACAGGGCTGAAAACATAACCTCCATCCATCGACCTGTGGAGGATGCAAGTTATGAAATACACAGACCAATGTAAAGTTATGTCAACAAAAAGAAAACAACCTCGAGAGAAATTTGAAAGGGAATATGAAACATTGCAATTAAGAATATCAAAACAATAAAGTAGATCATAATAGGTAAAACAAAACAATCAGTTGTGGTAGAGTAGAGCCGGACTGGTGCACAGCAAAGGCACCATGAAGTGTAGCAAGATAAATTTAAAAAAAGAAGCTGTACTAGACCTCCCCATGGAATTCAACTAAAACTGAAAGATAGCCATGGAGGCTGCGACAATGACCGACTCCCCGACGTCCAGCCCATAACTCCGGCAAGGATATCCATGGCGTTTGTGCAGAAAAGCACAGAGAAGTCCCATGCATCTGCAGCAGAGGACACTAAGGTCCACACTCAGACCAAGCAGCGGGCGGAGGGGCACAGGAACGTGCACAGTGGTGGGCCCGACGGCAAGCAGATCAAGTCATGAGCAGATTAGGGGCAGCCGTGGCAGGGAGTGCCAGTCTGCGACACCAAGGCAGGCCCAAAACGCTGCTGGCAATCCCGAGGAGAAGCATGCAGCACAGAGCCAGGAATGCAGCCAGGAGCCGAATCCATGGAAATCCAGGACAGTTACCGCTTAGCCAGCAGCTCAAGGAGGGCATGGGCATGAGGGCAAATTGCAAAGCCAAGAATATGGCACCACTGAGAACTCCCAACGATTCAGGATTTTTTCCATCACAATCCCTGCTCAAATCCCTGCCGATTAAAACAAAGCCTGGAGTGCAGCCAGGAGCCGGATCTGTGCAGATCCAGGACAGTTCCCACCTAGCAAGCAGCCCAAAGAGGGCACAGGCATGAGGACACAATGCAAAGTCAAGAATATGGCACCACTCACGACTCCGAAGGCTTCAGGCATTCTTCCATCACAATCCAGGCTCAAATCCCTGCCAAACAAACCCACTGCCAGAAGCCTCCAGGCCACAGCAGGAATGGGCCAAAACGCCACAAACCCGGACATCACCGATAATCCCACATTCACGAACAGGGGCACGCAGTCCACGGTGGCAACGGACAGAGGATGCACCTCACCAGTCGCGAGACTATCTGAGGGTCAATCACTGCAGAACGATGTAGGCTTAAGAGGCAAAACTTCATCACAGAAGCACACGATGCAGCTTCCTCAAGAAGATTGCCAAAAAAAAGGAGATTGGAGGGTTTTCCAGATGGTCCTTTCAGAGAGAAATCAAGAGAGTGTAAGATTTGTCAGGATTGAAAGACATATTCCAAGTGTTTGACCAGCTAGTGATTTTTTTTTCAAGGTTTCAAGACATGGAAGAGACTGCAGCCTGTACGTCTGAAGAATGAGGGATGTCACGACAGAGAGTGGGATCATCAGCAAATAGATAAAGAGGACTTTCCAGAGTGTCAGAGAGATTGTTGATAAAAATCAGTAATAGCACTGGGCCCAGAACACTGCCCTGGAGCACACCACCCTTGACAGGAAGAGGAGATTAAAGGATTCCGTTGAGTGCAACGCATTGGCTATGAGAGTAGAGGAAGTCAGTAAGCCATGTGTGGAGTTAGCCTTAGAAGATGTAATCATTGCGTGGTGCAACACTATCAAAAGTACGAGATGTGCCCAGATATAATACATTAAGGCAATATATACCTGTGATCATTCCAATTGCACTGGCCCATGGATTAACACCCAGGGCTAAGGCCCAAGGCCTACTGATCTGTGCTGCTTCATTTGGGGTGGAGTCAGGCCAGCTGTCCAGCCAATGGGTGTAAAGCAGTGGGGTGGATTCAGAGCAGCTGAAAACTTACCTAGGTATCATATGTGATATTGCCCAAGTCCCAAAAAGGGCATAACTCCATGAAAATTGGTGAAGCCCCGAAACT
>NC_136273.1:78885843-78960843 GCF_964187855.1 Myxine glutinosa
GGGTGGCCCAATCAGAGCCCCGACCTAAATCCAATCGAAAATCTGTGGCATGACTTGAAGATTGCTGTTCATCAACGCTCCCCACACAACTTGACTGAGTTTGAACAGTTTTGTACAGAAGAATGGGTAAATATTGCCCAATCGAGGTGTGCAAAGTTGGTAGAGACCTATCCCAACAGACTCTCAGCTGTAATTGCTGTCAAAGGTGCTTTCACCAAGTATTAACTCAGGGTGGTGGACACTTATCCAACCAAGATATTCGAGTCTTGTATTTTTAATTAATTTTCTGAAATTTATGGAATTTGTTTTTCACTTGGATGTTGTGGGTTACGATGTGTAAATAAAGGTGGAAAAAGTCTGATTTAACAAGTAAATTCTAGCATATAAGGCAAAAAAGGTGAAAATTGTGAAAGGGAGTGTAGACTTTCTATACGCACTGTATATATATATAGACACACACATCAGAAATCGCACCAGGAACATATCCATGGTAAGGATAGGGTTGCACAATTTTTCCCTAAAGTGGCAAAACCGGTCGATAATAAGTTAACATTGTGCCTGAGAGGCGCTAAGGCCAAAAATGTGGACTTCACTTTGCTTCCCAAGTGACAAACATGCGTTTCCCAACTTCCAGTTGACCTAAAAATGTCTACTAATGTAGACAGACACTGGCCTCGACAACGATTAGTACATTTGTATTGTTGGCTTCCCATCAATGCAGAAACAAAGGAAGATGAATCTGAGATTACAGACCCTCGTCGGGACATGTTTGTGCAGTATATGTTGTGTGTTGTTTATTAGCTGCTGTGTTTGTGTGGTTTATTGACAATGTAGATTTATGTTCAATCCAATATGGCTGCCGAACCACCTGACTGATGACGTCATCAATTTAAATCTCCCATGCAACTTTTGCGTAGATCATGCTCAAGAAATTTCAAAATTATCAGATCAATCATTCGACTTGTCTAATTAAGATGTCATAATGAAGGTACCGATGACATCATCGTGAATATATATCGTTCCTCATGGGGAGTACTTGACAACGTTCAGGTCCTGCTTGTCCATGTTTCATTTTTTTTCCATGGAGTCGTTTTAGAGACATAGAGGGGCAAAGTTTTTCGGTTTTTCCAAAATGCCACCCTACCACGTGACCTATGACGTCATAATTATGAAAAATTCTGTACGAGGAGGCACTCCGATGGTGAAAATGTATTGGCAATCAGACCAACGGTTGCAGAAAAAAGCATAATCACGTTCTGTGCAGACAAACAAAAAGAGAGACAAACACAAATAAACAAACAACTGGACCCAAATGCAATACCCTCTCCTCTGGCTAGAGGAACTAGAGCGGAACTTTGTAGAGCGAATACCTCCGCCACACTAAACAGTTTACGTTTTGTATCCCACTGTTTGACGGATCTGGATCCGGACCTGAACCAAAATCTAATCTGATTTTTATTGTCACCTAACCAACTCATTCACCAGGTTTCGGGTGAATCTGTCCATAACTTTTTGAGAAATAGTGCTAAATAGAATTTTGGCCTATTCTCTCAATGGTGAAAAATCACTTTTTAAAAGTTTAAATGCTCGTATGCAGATCTGGATCTTCACCAAAATGTAATCAATTCTTCCTGTTCACAAACTCAAGCTGTCCACCAGGTTTTGTCCGAATTTCGAGTTATTCTGCTCACACACAAACAAACACAGACAGTCAGACAAACAGGGATGAAAACATAACCTCTGTCCACCTTTGGTAGCAGAGGTAACAGGTGCTGCAATCTCACACAAAAATCAGTTACTCGGGCAAGCAATACAAGTTATGACGGTATATCAGTGAAAAAGCAAATCGATTTGTGCATTAGGAACATTTGTTTCTTAAAAAGATTGATTGTACTCGTAAAAGAGAAGTCTCGAGGAGGGTAATGAAACACAGCAAAGAGCAAAGTGGACAGATTGAATAAGTTATGGAACTTCAGAAGTTTGACAATCTCAATCAAAGAGCATCTGGTAAAACACCTCATCTGGCCTGTAATGAAGTAGGTTCAGAAAAGATGTTTTGGTCAGGTTTTAGTTTTCCGTTATTGTCGAGGCTCATGGAAAAGCAGAATCGCAGGGGAGCAATGAATGCTCATGGAAGAGCAGAATCACAGGGGGGCAATAAATGCTGTCTGAAGAGCAGAATGACAGGGGCAATGGATGCTTATGGAAGAGCAGAATCACAGGGGGGCAATGAATGCTGACGGAAGAGCAGAATGGCAGGGGGTGGCAGTCAATGCTCATGGAGGAGCAGAATGACAGGGGGTGGCAGTCGATGCTCATGGAAGAGCAGAATGACAATTGGGCAATTAATGCTCATGGAAGAGCAGAATCACAGGGGGGCAATGGGTGCTCATGGAAGAGCAGAATGACAGGGGACAATGAATGCTCATGGAAGAGCAGAATGACAGGGGACAATGGGTGCTCATGGAAGAGCAGAATGACAGGGGACAATGGATGCTCATGGAAGAGCAGAATGACAAGGGGTAATGTCCGTCTGTCTGTTCGAAAGTACCGTAAAAACTGCTGAACCGATCGCAAAGATATTTTGGCTGGGTAATCCTGGGACCCCTGGGAGTAAAATAGGCTATTTAGTTTTCCCAATTTCAGCTTTGGTCTCCAGCATTCTCAGGTTTGGACTCCCGCATAACATTCGCGTTCGCATAACGTTCATTGTGACGATGTTCTCATTGTGACGATGTTCTCATTGTGACGATGTATGTGTTCACGGTAGTGTTTGACGTGACGGTGTGAACGTAATTTCGTAATGTTTTTCGTTTCGTAATCCTTTAATGAACGTTTAATGGCCTTCGATGTCCGGGGCCACACGCGCGCTACACTGGACGGGCCAGTGTGTACCTTGTCCTTCGCCGTTAGGCTTGGGTAAACCGCTGAGCCCCATCCGTGATGGGGACTGGGGCTTGAGACAGTGTCCCACGAACGAGGAATTCCCAGTAAGCGCGAGTCATCAGCTTGCGTTGATTAAGTCCCTGCCCTTTGTACACACCGCCCGTCGCCGCACAAACATCACAATGAAACACAATCACAATTCACATATTCGTGCAATTCGAGAAAAGGAACTTTTATCAGCAATGTCGTCTATCCTGAAGTTCTAAGCCGAAGAAGAGGTACAAAATCATTCAATTCCTTTCCCTAAAGAAAAGCGTACAGTTGATATCACGATTTGAAACACGATGGAATAATATTTACCGATGTGAACAGTGATGTGGCTTTTATTGAAATTCTAAAGATACTGTTTTGATTTTGATGATTTATGTGTGATATGATATGATTTGAAGGATGTTTATATGAATCGTTTAAAATAAAAAAAATTCTGCCTTCAATTTCTGATATTTTGCCTTTTCATTTCGGCTTCCCAATTGAAGCCCCGCCCGTAGGGTGGATACCGTTGCTAGTGGATCAAAAGACAAGTTGGAGAAAGGAGATGACAACAAATGGTGGCTCCACAGCACAAGGAGAAGAATTGCAGGAAAATTGTGGGAACAGGGTCTCAGCGGTTATATGTAGTAAAGGTCAGTAGTGGAAATGAGAAAGACCAAGAGAATAGTTTTAAAGATATTTCCAAGAATGGCAAACCTATGGCATCAGACCGAGAGGAAGACCAAGCACATCTTGGTGAAAGGATGTTACAGGGGAACTTGGGACGACAATTGTGGAGGTGTCAAGCCACACCATCAACAGAAGTGCTGGCTGGTAAAATGTCATTCACAAACATTATGGAGGATGTATACAGTGACCATTGGCAATCCTTGGTAGTCATGGATGTCAATAGGCACATCAATAAATAAATATATAGATGTGGGAAGAAGAGTGAAGGGGCGAGGGTTAAAAAAAAATCTTGCATCACATGCATGTGTAGCCTGCGGCCAAAAACAAGTAGAGAAAACAAAAAATCATGTTATATGTGTTCAAGTCGAGACATCCCACACAAAACATCCAATCATCGGGCACACAACACCATTGCCGATCCCACTTCTACCACCAAATTGCTTCATTTGGCTGAGTGCCTAGAACTCGGACCAATTTCCAATGGCAGGGAGCTCTCAATCAGCATGGCATTTGAAACCCGGCTTCCTATAATGGTACCGCAAGCTGGCTCGGCTGTGCTTGGCTAGAGCGGGAGTTACCTTTACGATGATGAAACTTCGCCTTTAAAGGGCGCTAATGAGGTTATTAGCAATCCGTTGGAGCTCGTTTAAACCTAGGCACGTGTAGCCAATAATGCAACGTTCACTCGGAATGTGGACACCGAGCGAGCAGCAGCAATCATCGCAAATGTCACGTTCCCATATGCAAGCCGTGCCGTGACAGGGTCTTTACATAAAATAAAAAAACCAGTACAAACCATCCAGTACATCCAGTACAAAAAAAACCAAACAAAGATCCATCCAGAACAAGACGAAGATCCAACGATAGCGATCATGCACACGCGATTTTGGCAACGATTTCCGTACATGGAATAACAAAATAGCAGAGTTATAATTAAGCACAGGTGTACGAGCTCCAAAGCCTTCTGAAATCTGTTTTCAATCTGAACTGAGAACTGATAACCAACAAAGAGCTCCTAGATCTGCTATCTGTTAACACACTGCGTGGAGAGTTTTGTACTCGATGGTAGGGGCATCCCGTACAAAATGAAGATCTTATGATAATTGACCACTGAGTGACCTGTTGGTCGACCAGCTCCACTGAGTGGCACAGGCATGACTCCTTATGGTTGGGTATGGCTCCTTATTGGCCAACATTGCTCCACAGGTATGGCTCCTTATTCCAAAAACTAGGAATCGGAAAGAGCTCCTATCCTGCTATCGGTTGACACACCACATTGAGAGTGCCCAGGCTTCCAGTAAAAAACGAAGATCCGACAATAAGTGACCACTGTGGGACCTGTTTGTTGGCCAGCTCCATTGAGTGGCACAGTCGAGACTCATTCTTACACTCTGGTTTTTCAGGAACATCCACAGCTTCTGTTCAAGTACGAGAGTCCGTTGCTCGAACATCAAAACCGGTTACAAACGAATAACCTTCATTTCAAAGCACATCATGTGATCCACATGTATGATCCATGACCATATCTCATATTCATCTTGCTTTGGACAAAAACAAATGGCCAATTATCGACAGAAAAACTTCAAGACACAGGGTTAAATTGGCCAAAATAACGAGGAGGTTGCACATTTTCAAAGCCATGGATCACTTTTATGCCTTTTATTGGCTTTTATAATCCGACCTTATCGAAGGGGTCACACATTCACACACGGGTCTCTCCAGTAATCTCACAGAGTTATTCTGTCGGTGAACTGCTTATCGGGAGGAGAGCCATGTCGGTAGTTGCTGCTCATGCATTCACGCAAGGCAATGCATGAGCTTGGAAAGACCCAGGATTAAAGGATACATTGACGGGGTATTTTTTAATGGCATTTGTGTTTATGATGTTATCAGCGGCCAATAAACCTCTGCAAATGGTGGGAAACACTAGGCAAGAGCTAGATTTGTCTATTTTAACCGAACAGAACTCCAAGTGACGATTGCAATTCCTCAACTAGAAAGAGCAATCAGATTGCAAACCCTCGCCAGGATGTATTTTCAGTGGTTTTTTAAGGCTTTTGTGTTAAAACAAATATGGCGGCCGAACCACGTGACCGATGACGTCATTATTTTTTTCGAAACTAATTCATTCCGAGATTATGCTCAAGAAATTTCATCTTGATCGGATGAAGTTTTGTACTTGTCAAATTATGACGTCATAATGGAGGCACCTATGACATCATCATCAACATATTTTATTCCCCATGGAGAGTTCTTTTCAGCACTTTCGGAGATGTAGAGGTGCAAAGTTTTTCGGTTTTTCCAAGGTGGCGGCCGAACCACGTGACCGATGACATCATTTTTTTTTTCTCAACCAGTTTATGCCGACATGACGCTCAATAAATTTCATCTCGATTGGATGAAGTTTTGTACTTGTAGAATTATGACATCATAATGGAGTCACCTATGGCATCATCATCAACATATTTTATTCCCCATGGAAAGTTCTTTACAATGAGCCATGTCTCAATTTTTTCTATTCAGTGCTTTTGGAGATATAGAGGTGCAAAGTTTTTCGGTTTTTCCAAGATGGCGGCCGAACAACGTGACCTATGACGTCATAATCATTAAAAAATTATGCAGGTGGAGTTGCACCTATGGTGAAAATTTCCTGTCAATCGGACCAACGGTGGAGAGAAAATCATATTTATTCTGTGCGGACAAACAGACAAAGAAACAAACAAACAAACAAAAACAAACGGACTCAAAGGCAATACCCTCTCCTCTGGCGAGGGTAATTAGAGTTTCAAACCATTTGCAATTTTCAGAGCAAGTCGTCAGAACAAAACTCCTACTTGTGTGGATGGGAGTGCATGTGCTTGACGTGGAACCAAGATGATTGATCCGTGGAAAGTATTCGTATATTTGATGGATTGCATTTTTGGAATCAGAATGACAAAAATATATTCAATAAATAAATATATAAAGCTCTTTCTCACCACTTACTGACAAACTGACTGATATTAATGCTTGGTACCTTCTGGGTGTCGTAGAAAGCTGAAATTTGGCGTTCTGACGAACATCAAAGCTGGTACACCAGAAAAATCGCAGAACCGTCGGAAAGCGTCGTAAAATGAAAATTTACTAGAAAAACTGCAAACGCGTCCGTAAAATAAATAAATAAACAAACAAACCAAAATTGATATCTATCTCTTATCTTATCTTATTATGATATCTTACCTTATTATGATATCTTATCTTATTATGATATCCATCACCATCTCTTTTCTTCCCCCATCCAAACTTGATCTTTTCTACCCCCGTCAATTCACTCCAGATCCACTTTTTTGAAATACCGACTTCTTTCCTGGAAGTTTCCGAGATCTGGCGAGATCTTGTCGGGGCGGTCACGGTTTTTCGAAGCCGTTCCACGATCTTCACGCACGCTCGAAGTTAAGTAATTGTCACATTTGTATTTTTGTCGAAACTGTATTTATCTTATGTGTGTGTACCTTTTGCGTGTCCCTCGACAGATTATATTATCAGTGTTAATCTTTCGTACCTGTAAAAAATAGTCGAGTGTTTCGCGCCACGCGGCCTAGTTGTTGAAGCTTCCGACCTTGAGGCCTGGTTCTCTCCGGGCATCCAAAGCGGTTCATTCGTGTGTTTGTCAAATTTCAACTCGTTATTTTATCGTCCATGCGTTATTGTTTGTTTATAGTTAGTTTTGGTTTGAATTTCCTGTAACTCGTAATTAATTATTCGTGTTCTGCTCCTCGTGTGCGGCCTTGTACCCCCATCAGTGCTTGTTTACTTAAGTCCCCTACATCGTGTTTTGCTTGGCTCTTAGTTTTTTACCTTCTACCCCGAACATAATACTCTTTGTCTAACGTTTTAAATACATTTATTTAAAATACCACCCCCCCCCCCCCAAAAAAAATAAAATAAATAAATAACCAAAAACATTTATTTTCCTTTCTCCACGTGTGCTTTGTCTCATCCTGTACTTTCTGTTCAGTTGTGCTGTTCGCCCCGCCCCCATTATCTCCTTGCCATCCACCTTTTGCCCTGTCCACGTGACTCGTGGTGGTCCCTCTCGGCTCTCCCCCCGTTGGTACTTTGTGCATATAAGATTGTTTTCGGTTCTGTTTTAATATTATTTAAATATGTATAAACTTTCCCCTTCAGTGTTTTATTCAATGGTATATTACAACACGCTGTTTTTCTTCCTATTTAAAAGGCTTTTTTCAAATTCCTCTCCATCTCATTCCACATCAAAAAAATGAAATTCAATCTCTTATACGTCTCCCTCACTACATGGTCTAAATTCACATTCATTCCACCCCTCCTCCATCGTTCTGAATCGGATTGCTAACTTGAAAATCACAACAAACCCAATTTGTTATCAATGTTCGTCTTTCATTAATCATCCACTTTCGAAACTCCCCTCTAGCCCCTCCCCTCCAAATCCCCCCCCTTGCACCTACACTCCGAAACTCCCCCCTTGCCCCTACACTCCCCCCTTGCCCCTCCACTCCGAAACTCCCCCTTGCCCCTCCACCCCTAAACTCCCCCCTTGCCCCTCCACTCCTGAACTCCCTCCTTGCCCTTCCCCTCCTAAACTCCCCCCCCTGCCCCTCCCCTCCAAATCCCCCACACTCCTAAACTCCCCCCTTGCCCCTCCACTCCTAAACTCCCCCCTTGCCCCTCCACTCCTAAACTCCCCCCTTGCCCCTCCACTCCTAAACTCCCCCCTCACTCCTCCCCTTCAAAACTCTCCCCCAACCCCTCCCATTCAAATCTCCCCCCATACCATTCTTCTCCAATTCTCCCTCCTCCCCCCTCCTCCTCAAAGCTGCCTCCTCCCCACTTCGTCTCCCTTCTATCTCATACCTCCACCCCCCCCCCCAACCTTCTACTTTCCTCTGCCCCCCCTCAAAGAACCCCTCACTATGCCTCATCCCTTCACCATCAAACCTTTCATCCTCCTCATCCTTCCCTTTCTTGGAACTCTTCTGTAATCTCTGACACACTATCAACTGCTCTTCCTACCTCCCCCTCTCATCCTTCATCTTACCCTACTCCTCCCCTCCCCTGTCCTGTACCCGATGCTCCCCCTCTCTCTTCATTAACGGTATGGACCTCAAACATCTGGGGCCTTCGCTCAAACCTGACTGATCTCTCCATACAGGTTGCTTCTGACAATCCAGACTTGATCTGCTTAACAGAGACTTTCCTCCTTCAAGATGTCTCTGATTCCTTAATATCTCTTCCTGGTTACTCCCTCCTCCGGTATGACAGACCTGAGCCTCGTCCTGGTGGTGGGGTGGCTATCTTTATCAAAAACTCTCTTCCTCACTCTCCTTGCACTGCCCTCTCTCCTCCTCACCCCCAGGAGTACCTCTGGCTACGGCTTCCTTTCCGCTCCCACCTTTTGTTCAAATGTGTTCTGTACCGTCCTCCAAACAGTGATGACTCCATTTACATTTCACTGTCTGACAACATGGACCAACTTCTATCCACTCATCCCAACTCCTTCAACTGTCATCATGCCAGCTGGTTGGGTGTGGGTTCCTCTCTCACCAGTCATGGCACCTCAGCAAAGGACTTCTGTGACTCACTGGGATTGACACAATCTGTCAATTTCCTGACCCAGATCTCAGCCAATGGAGTATCTTCTCTTCTAGACTTGGTTATGACAAACTTCCCTGCTAATGTCTGCTGCTCTTCTTCTGCTACAATCGGTTCTTCTGATCATGTGCTTGTCAAAGTGGACATCTCTCTGGCCATTCTCAGAGAGCCTCCTCAGCGTCGACGAGTCTGGCATTTCACTCAGGCCGACTGGGACGGTCTTCAAGCAGCCATCAATCGTCTGGATTGGTCTCCCATCTCCACTGCCTCTGACATCAATTCTTCCTGGGAATTCTTCCAAAGCAAACTGCTCTCTCTCATGCACAGATTTATCCCATCTCGTCTTCAGTTGTCTTACCCTTCCTCCCGTCCATGGTACACTGAATCTTGTGGTGAGGCAGTTGCCCTGAAACAACTTGCCTTTGCCTCTTGGAAGGCTAATACCAACTGAAGGCAATCTCAGTTCCTTCCACCAAGCTCAGAACAAGTGTGTGTCTACCCTCAGGAGTGCCAGGAAGCACTATCTCTCCACACTGAAGAATGAACTCTCAAACCTGTCTCCTTCCTCCAAATCCTGGTGGCGTCTGGTCAAATCCGTTTCTGGTGTTTGTTCCCCCTCCATCCCCTCCCTTACCTAAAATGGCCACACAGTTGACATCGCACGTGACAAAGCCGAATGCCTCAACTCTGTGTTTGCCTCAAAATCTTTTGTCCCAACCCCATATCTCTCTGTTCCCACCTTTCCCAGTCGAACCCAACTGCTCCTGGACTCTGTGTCCTTCTCTCCTGACAAGGTGGAGGAGTTTTTGTCTAACCTCGACTCTGATTCTGCAACTGGACCAGACGGCATCAGCCCACGGGTCCTAAAATCCTGCTCTGCTCCTCTATCTCACCCTCTCTCTGTTCTTTTCACCCTATCTTTTGCTCAAGGTCATCTGCCAGCATCCTGGAAATCAGCAAACATTACCGCTTTACACAAAAAGGTGCAAAAACAGATCCTTGCAACTACAGACCAATCAGCCTGCTCCCAATTATCAGCAAAGTCATGGAATCCATCATTGCCTCGGATATGAAATCTTTCCTCTTCTCCAATGGCTTGATCTCTGATCATCAATTTGGTTTCAGACCAGGTCACTCTACTCTGGACATGCTGCTTCTGCTGTCTCAACAATGGATGGAGGTCCTCAATGCCAAACAGGAAATCAGAGCTGTCTCCCTTGACATATCACGTGCCTTCGATATGGTCTGGCACCCAGCTCTGCTCACCAAACTCTCCTCCTATGGTATCCATGGAAATCCCCATGCATGGCTTGCGGACTTCCTCTGGTCGTAGTCAACGTGTGGCCCTGAATGGATTTCTCTCATCTCCCCTTCCTGTTCAGGCTGGAGTTCCCCAAGGCAGTGTTCTGGGCCCTGTGCTTTTTCTGGTCTTTATCAATGATCTCTCCGACTCTCTGGCAAATCCTCTCTATCTCTTTGCTGATGACTCCACTCTCTGCCGCTCCAATTCCTCTTCCCTCAGATCGGCAGTCTGCAGCCTCCTCACTCTCTGAAGACTTGGACAAAATCACAGACTGGTCAAACAAGTGGAACATGTCTTTCAATCCTGACAAATCTCACACTCTTACTATGTCTCTCCGAAAAGATCGACTGGACAACCCTCCCATCTACTTTCTCAACAATCCTCTCCAAGAAGTTCTGCAGCTCAAGCTTTTGGGTCTCACTATCTGCCATGATCTTTCTTGGGAAAACCACATTTCCAAGCTGGCCTCCAAAGCCAGTCGCCGACTGGGCATCCTCCGTCGTGCGAAGTCCTTCCTCGGCACACCTGAGCTCCTCACCACATACAAGGCTTTCATCCGCAGCTCAATGGAACACTGTTCTCCCCTATGGGCCGGTGCTCCTGCCTCACACCTAGCTCGGCTTCACGCTGTTGAAACCAAAGCTTTCAGAATTATTGGAATCTCCCGCGATGAAGCTATCTCTGAGGGCCTTTCTCTCTCACCGCAGGCAGGTAGGTGGTCTTTCTGTCTGCTTCCGACTCCTCTCCGGCCTTGCACCCCCAGCTCCCTCTGTGCTCTGTCCCCCAAATATTCCTACAGGTCGCACAAGATCTGGCAGCAACCCTCTGATGGTTAAACTGCCGAAATCTCGGCTCTCTGCTCACCTTCACTCTTTCATTACTCTTTTCTCCCGCCTCTGGAACAAACTCCCTCACTCCCTTCAATCCCACTCCTCCCTCCAGGTCTTTAAAACAGCTGTTCACCACCATCTCTTATCTTCCCCCATCCAAAACCTTGATCTTTTCTACCCCCGCTAATTCACCCCAGATCCACCTTGTTTGAAATTCCAACTTCTTTCCTGGAAGTCCTGGCAGTGTCCATACGTTTTATACCTCTCCCACCCCCCCCCCCTTCCCATGCCCTCGCCCCCCCAAAGCCCTCTCCCTCTCACAGATCTCTCGATGTCTCCATGTCTCTCGGTCCCTGCTCTCAAATGTTGTGTTTGTGTCCTTCCCCCTCTCTCCCCATCTTGTCTACCGCTCCCGATGTTATATGTTTTATGTGTCGGTTTGTCTTTCTGTGTGATTAATGTTCGCTCTTTCACGAGCCTCGATCTTGTATACTAAAAAAAAAAAAAAAAAAAAAGTACGCAGTGTCCATGTGTTTTCACCCCTCAGCCCAATGGGCTAAGGGATATTGTCGTCAGGGATGTCGTCCGGGCGGGCGGGCGTCCGTCAACTTTTGGTTTCTGTCAATTTCAAGGAGAACGGTTGTCCGATTAAATCAATTTTTGCAGTGTGTTTTGGGGTTGAGTCGAGGAAGGTTTCTTTCGAAAATGGGCACGCTGCGATTTTCAATATGGCCGCCATGGCAGCCATCTTGAAATTGGTTTCCATCAATTTCAAGGAGAACGACTCGTCCGATTAAATCCATTTTTGCAGTGTGTGTTGGGGTTGTGTCGAGGAAGGTTCCTTTCGAAAATGGGCGCGCTGCGATTTTCAATATGGCAGCCATGGCAGCCATCTTGAAATTGGTTTCCGTCAATTTCAAGAACGGCTTGTCCGATTACATCCATTTTTGCAGTGTGTTTTGGGGTTGAGTCGAGGAAGGTTTCTTTCGAAAATGGGCGCGCTGCGATTTTCAATATCGCCGCCATGGCAGCCATCTTGAAATTGGTTTCCGTCAATTTCAAGGAGAACGGCTCGTCCGATTAAATCCATTTTTGCAGTGTGTGTTGGGGTTGAGTCGAGGAAGGTTCCTTTCGAAAATGGGCGCGCTGCGATTTTCAATATGGCAGCCATGGCAGCCATCTTGAAATTGGTTTCCGTCAATTTCAAGGAGAACGGCTTGTCCGATTAAATCCATTTTTGCAGTGTGTGTTGGGGTTGAGTAGAGGAAGGTTCCTTTCGAAAATGGGCACGCTGCGATTTTCAATATGGCCGCCACGGTAGCCATCTTGAAATTGGTTTCCGTCAATTTCGAGCAGAACGGCTTGTCCGATTAAATCCATTTTTGCAGTGTGTGTTGGGGTTGAGTAGAGGAAGGTGCCTTTCGAAAACGGGTGCGTTGCGATTTTCAATATGGCTGCCACGGCTTCCGTTCACCATGCATGGGCTGAGGGGTTACGCCCGCTTTGCGGTGCTATTTATTTACTTCTCCCACCCCCACCCCCCTTCCCACACCTCCTCCCCCCAAGCCCTCTCCCTCCCACAGATCTCTCGATGTCCCTGGTCTCAAATGTTGTGCTAGTGTGCTTCCCCCTCTCTACCCATCTTGTCTACCGCTCCACTTATTATATGTTTTATGTGTCCGTTTTTTTTTTTGTGATTAATGTTAGCTTTCACGAGCTTCGATTTTGTATCCAAAAAAAAGAAGAAAAAAAAAAGTAGCAGGTTGGTGATGCTGGCCTGTAATCATAAAGCTTCATTTTATTATATACCTTCGTACAAGCACCGTTTGAAATTGCTTACACAAAGTGTAAGCATACCCCCATTCGTAAATTATACAGCAGTCACTGTTTAATGGGCTGGCAGGATGATCTAGAAGTATGCACACTCATCTATAAGTTGTCTAGCAGCTATAAACTGTCACATCAGGTGACAGTTTATAGCCGGGTCCGTTTTAAAACCCAGGCTAGACAGCTTAGAGGCGAGCAACACAAGATGTCTGAGTATTTTGTTTTTAGATTGAAGAAAGTTTTGAATTATGTTTTCTTTTTGGAATAATGTTGTAAAAAAAAAGTCTAAAATTATTCCTTTAATAGAATGTGTACTGAAGAAAAGATGATTTGACAACACACTACTGTATTTGTTTATAGGCCCGAAACATATAAAACCTAAAATACTCCACCTCACCCAACCCCTCTCAACCGTCCGACACTAGAAAACGATACAATCAATCCTACAATTTGTCTTCAACATCCCATCCATCAATAGCCATCAGAACTGTTTACCTCACCAGTGGTAAATATATTAAATTAATATTGAACAACTGTCTGAACTCTGACAGCCCTCCCTTCAATAACCCTGCCATCTCAACACTGGGGTCTCCTCCCTTCAATAACCCTGCCATCTCCACACTGAAGTCTCCTCCCTTCAATAACCCTGCCATCTCCACACTGGAGTCTCCTCCCTTCAATAACCATGCCATCTCCACACTGTAGTCTCTTTCCTTCAATAACCCTGCCATCTCCACACTGGAGTCTCTTTCCTTCAATAACCATGCCATCTCCACACTGGAGTCTCTTTCCTTCAATAACCATGCCATCTCCACACTGGAGTCTCTTTCCTTCAATAACCATGCCATCTCCACACTGGAGTCTCTTTTCTTCAATAACCATGCCATCTCCACACTGGAGTCTCTTCCCTTCAATAACCATGCCATCTCCACACTGGAGTCTCTTCCCTTCAATAACCATGCCATCTCCACACTGGAGTCTCTTCCCTTCAATAACCCTGCCATCTCCACAGGAGTCTCTTTCCTTCAATAACCCTGCCATCTCCACACTGGAGTCTCTTTCCTTCAATAACCATGCCATCTCCACACTGGAGTCTCTTTCCTTCAATAACCATGCCATCTCCACACTGGAGTCTCTTTCCTTCAATAACCATGCCATCTCCACACTGGAGTCTCTTTTCTTCAATAACCATGCCATCTCCACAGGAGTCTCTTCCCTTCAATAACCCTGCCATCTCCACAGGAGTCTCTTCCCTTCAATAACCCTGCCATCTCCACACTGGAGTCTCTTTCCTTCAATAACCATGCCATCTCCACACTGGAGTCTCTTTCCTTCAATAACCCTGCCATCTCCACACTGGAGTCTCTTCCCTTCAATAACCATGCCATCTCCACAGGAGTCTCTTCCCTTCAATAACCCTGCCATCTCCACAGGAGTCTCTTCCCTTCAATAACCCTGCCATCTCCACGCTGGAGTCTCTTTCCTTCAATAACCATGCCATCTCCACACTGGAGTCTCTTTCCTTCAATAACCCTGCCATCTCCACACTGGAGTCTCTTCCCTTCAATAACCATGCCATCTCCACAGGAGTCTCTTCCCTTCAATAACCCTGCCATCTCCACAGGAGTCTCTTCCCTTCAATAACCCTGCCATCTCCACAGGAGTCTCTTCCCTTCAATAACCCTGCCATCTCCACACTGGAGTCTCTTTCCTTCAATAACCCTGCCATCTCCACAGGAGTCTCTTCCCTTCAATAACCCTGCCATCTCCACAGGAGTCTCTTCCCTTCAATAACCCTGCCATCTCCACAGGAGTCTCTTCCCTTCAATAACCCTGCCATCTCCACAGGAGTCTCTTCCCTTCAATAACCCTGCCATCTCCACACTGGAGTCTCTTTCCTTCAATAACCCTGCCATCTGCACACTGGAGTCTCTTTCCTTCAATAACCCTGCCATCTGCACACTGGAGTCTCTTTCCTTCAATAACCATGCCAGCTCCACACTGGAGTCTCTTTCCTTCAATAACCATGCCATCTCCACACTGGAGTCTCTTTCCTTCAATAACCATGCCATCTCCACACTGGAGTCTCTTTCCTTTAATAACCATGCCATCTCCACACTGGAGTCTCTTTCCTTCAATAACCATGCCATCTCCACACTGGAGTCTCTTTCCTTCAATAACCATGCCATCTCCACACTGGAGTCTCTTTCCTTCAATAACCCTGCCATCTCCA
The DNA here is from genome assembly GCF_964187855.1 of Myxine glutinosa. Classification (NCBI taxonomy): domain Eukaryota; kingdom Metazoa; phylum Chordata; class Myxini; order Myxiniformes; family Myxinidae; genus Myxine; species Myxine glutinosa. The sequence continues at coordinate 78,901,253 of NC_136273.1, forward strand.
CACTGGAGTCTCTTTCCTTCAATAACCATGCCATCTCCACACTGGAGTCTCTTTCCTTCAATAACCAAGCCATCTCCACACTGGAGTCTCTTTCCTTCAATAACCATGCCATCTCCACACTGGAGTCTCTTTCCTTCAATAACCATGCCATCTCCACACTGAAGTCTCTTTCCTTCAATAACCATGCCATCTCCACACTGGAGTCTCTTTCCTTCAATACCCATGCCATCTCCACACTGGAGTCTCTTTCCTTCAATAACCCTGCCATCTCCACACTGGAGTCTCTTTCCTTCAATAACCATGCCATCTCTACACTGGAGTCTCTTTCCTTCAATAACCATGCCATCTCCACACTGGAGTCTCTTTCCTTCAATACCCATGCCATCTCCACACTGGAGTCTCTTTCCTTCAATAACCCTGCCATCTCCACACTGAAGTCTCTTTCCTTCAATAACCATGCCATCTCTACACTGGAGTCTCTTTCCTTCAATAACCATGCCATCTCCACACTGGAGTCTCTTTCCTTCAATAACCATGCCATCTCCACACTGGAGTCTCTTTCCTTCAATAACCCTGCCATCTCCACACTGGAGTCTCTTTCCTTCAATAACCATGCCATCTCCACACTGGAGTCTCTTTCCTTCAATACCCATGCCATCTCCACACTGGAGTCTCTTTCCTTCAATAACCATGCCATCTCCACACTGGAGTCTCTTTCCTTCAATAACCATGCCATCTCCACACTGGAGTCTCTTTCCTTCAATACCCATGCCATCTCCACACTGCAGTCTCTTTCCTTCAATAACCATGCCATCTCCACACTGGAGTCTCTTTCCTTCAATAACCATGCCATCTCCACACTGGAGTCTCTTTCCTTCAATAACCCTGCCATCTGCACACTGGAGTCTCTTTCCTTCAATAACCATGCCATCTCCACACTGGAGTCTCTTTCCTTCAATAACCCTGCCATCTCCACACTGGAGTCTCTTTCCTTCAATAACCCTGCCATCTGCACACTGGAGTCTCTTTCCTTCAATAACCATGCCATCTCCACACTGGAGTCTCTTTCCTTCAATAACCATGCCTTCTCCACACTGGAGTCTCTTTCCTTCAATAACCCTGCCATCTCCACACTGGAGTCTCTTTCCTTCAATAACCATGCCATCTCCACACTGGAGTCTCTTTCCTTCAATAACCCTGCCATCTCCACACTGGAGTCTCTTTCCTTCAATAACCCTGCCATCTCCACACTGGAGTCTCTTTCCTTCAATACCCATGCCATCTCCACACTGGAGTCTCTTTCCTTCAATAACCATGCCATCTCCACACTGGAGTCTCTTTCCTTCAATAACCATGCCATCTCTACACTGGAGTCTCTTTCCTTCAATAACCCTGCCATCTCCACACTGGAGTCTCTTTCCTTCAATAACCCTGCCATCTCCACACTGGAGTCTCTTTCCTTCAATAACCATGCCATCTCCACACTGGAGTCTCTTCCCTTCAATAACCCTGCCATCTCCACACTGGAGTCTCTTCCCTTCAATAACCCTGCCATCTCCACACTGGAGTCTCTTCCCTTCAATAACCCTGCCATCTCCACACTGGAGTCTCTTTCCTTCAATAACCATGCCATCTCCACACTGGAGTCTCCTCCCTTCGATAACCCTGCCATATCAACCCTGAGGTCTCCTCCCTTCAATAACCCTGCCATCTCTACACTGGAGTCTCTTCCTTCAATAACCCTGCCATCTCCACATTGGGGTCTCTACCCTTCAATAACCCTGCCATCTCCACACTGGAGTCTCCTCCCTTCAATAAACCTGCCAACTCAACATTCCATCTCATCCCTTAAATGACGTGCTATTTCAACACCATCCTTTAGATCACCCAACAATCTCAACATTTACGTATACTCACTGAGATGACCTTACAATCCCAACATCCGCATATACTCCCTTATATGACCTTGCAATCCCAACATTCGTGTATACTCCCTTAGATGATCCTACAATCCTAACATCCATGTATACTTCCTTAGATGACCCCACAATCCCAACACATGTGTATACTCCCTGAGATGACCCAACAATCCCAACATTCACGTGTACTCCCTTGGATAATCCTACAATCCCAACATCTATGTATACTCCCTTAAATAATCCTACAATCCCAACATCCACGTATACTCCCTTAGATAATCCTACAATCCCAACATTCGCGTATACTACCTTCGATAATCCTACAATCCCAACTTTCATGTATACTTCCTTATATGACCTTACAATCCCAACATACGCGTATCCTCCCTCAGATGACCCAACAATCCCAAGATTCGCGTATACTCCCTTAGATGACCAAACAATCCCAAGATTCGCGTACACTCCCTTAGATGACCAAACAATCCCAAGATTCGCGTATACTCCCTTAGATGACCCAACAATCCCAACACATGCGTATACTCCCTCAGATGACCCAACAATCCCAAGATTCGCGTATACTCCCTTCGATGACCAAACAATCCCAAGATTTGCGTATACTCCCTTAGATGACCCAACAATCCCAAGATTCGCGTATACTCCCTTAGATGACCCAACAATCCCAAGATTTGCGTATACTCCCTTAGATGACCCAACAATCCCAAGATTCGCGTATACTCCCTTAGATGACCAAACAATCCCAAGATTCGCGTATACTCCCTTAGATGACCCAACAATCCCAACATTCACGTATACTCCCATAAACGACCTTCCTGTCTCCACACTTCCCTCATCCAATTCATATCCCCACTTCCCCAATAGTACTGCAGCATAGCGAACCAATTGTTCAACTTTTCATAAAAGCACCAAAACTGGTACACGTTGACTCATGTATTCTGAACAATTCTGGATATGGAGCCACTCGAGATTGTGCCATGGTCAGCTTTGGCGGCCATTTTTCAAAATGGCCGCCATTCTACTTTAACAACATGGGATATCTGTCATTGTTATTCGCTTTGCAGGTTTCTTAGAGGTGATAAATACTCCATGTGATGTGCATTTACAAATAAAAACAATACACATGTCATTTGTGTTGATTTAATATAGTTCTAACCATTGTATTGGGGGAAAAAATGGTCATTTTTATGGGAAAATCCATTTTCGCACACAGCATCGGTGACAGGTTCAGAAGTATTTTGTTGTGGTGGTGGTAGTGGTGGAAGTGGTGTTGTAATTGGTAATAGTGGTGTAGTAGTAGTAGTATTAGTGTGGTAACAAGGTGTTTTGTGTCTTTGCAGAATATTGAGTAATAATCATGACCATGTCAAAGAAGATCCAGCTAGCGCATTCTTGCATGGACCGTGCATCTGTTGGCCCGTCCAACACAAACTGGGAACTGTGTGCCATATGCCAGGAGGATACAGCAGAGTCCCTTGTTTTCCCAGCAAATTCAAAACGCCCAAACACAGGGAGTGGGTACAAGACACTGGCCGGGAATCTGATGCAGTTTGGAGAGCTGGGCTTACTACCCAGAACGCTGCAGTTTGCTAGACTTGATGAAGGAGAGGGCATCGAGGCCGCATTGGTTGCCCACAAAGCTGTCTATCATAAACGATGCATGCTTCGTTTTAATACTACAAAGTTGCAAAGAGCACAGAAGAGGCCAGCAGGAGGCAGCTCATCTGGTGAAGGCAATGCCGTGCCAGGAAAGCGCACCAGGTCACGCAGTGCAGAATCAAGTACCTCTAGTCAACCCTCATGCTTCTTCTGCAGACTGTCTGGTGTGGACTTGCATGAAGCCACCACCTTCAAGATTGATCAGCGTGTGCGGCAGTGTGCAACACAAATTGGAGACCACTAACTGCTGGCACGGCTCAGCATGGGTGATATGCGGGCTCTTGATGCCAAGTATCATTCCAAGTGTTTAATGTCTCTCTACAATCGCGCAAAGGCCTCTGTCAATGCTGAAGACAAAACTGGACGTGAAAGTGTGGTCTCCGGAATTGTGCTGGCAGAACTTGCCCTTTACATTGAAGATACTCACCTGGAAGAGGACACATCTTCTGTATTCAGACTTGCCGACCTAGCAAACCTGTACGCGACCAGAATGGAGCATCTTGGAGTTCCCTTGGACACGAGAGTGAATACGACAAGGCTGAAAGAACGCCTACTAGCCCAGCTCCCAGGCCTACGGGCACAGAGCAAAGGACGAGATGTCCTGTTGGCTTTTGATGAGGACATTGGCGAGGCACTTGGCAAAGCCTGCAAGCAGGACTGTGACAGTGAAGTAGTTCACCTCGCTCGAGCTGCACAGATAGTTCGTCGATACATGTTTGAGGAAGCCAACTCATTCACTGGATCATTCAAGGAAGGCTGCCAGCAGGAGGCTGTGCCACCTGTGCTACTTGCACTGGTAAATATGGTGCTGCATGGACCCAACATCAAGAATCAAATTGATCCTCCTTCAACACAGGCAGTTTTGTCCATTGCACAGCTCCTGAAATTCAACGGTGTCAAGCATCGGCAGAAGCAGAAAAGAAGCACCTCTCCTGTTGGTACAAAGACACAAGAACATCCAGCTGTCAGACATGCCACATCTCAAGAAACTCCTCTGCCAATGTACATTGGCCTGATGCTGCACGCTGAGACTCGCAAGAGGGGACTAGTGGACAAGCTCTTCAGCCTGGGTCTCAGCATCTCATACGGCCATGTCCTGCGCGTTTCTGCAGAGATGGGAAACCGGGCATGTCAGATGTTCCAAACAGAACAAGTGGTCTGCCCGCCAACCCTGCGTGGTAGTGTGTTCACGACCGCAGCTGTGGACAACATCGACCACAATCCTAGTTCCACAACAGCAAAGGATTCGTTCCATGGAACAGGGATCTCTATCTTGCAACACCCAATGTGTGCAGATGGAGGAGTGGAGCGTGGGATTGTCATCACTGGCAGGCCTGCTGTATCAAGGACTGTTGACCATCTACCTAAGTACTACACTGAGGTAACACCCGTTGCTTCCACTGTCAAGGGCTCAACAGTACCGGTCACCTCCGTGACTTCTCTGAAACGGGACAGCTTTGCAGAGCATAAGGAGAAAGAGTATGGGTGGTTGGAGAACCTGAGAAGTGCGCTCGAAGTTCAAGATGTGACCACAGACGGAGTCTATCAGAAGACATCATGGGCTGCATACCATGCCAGCCACCAGGAGCCAGGCCAAGCTATCATCACGCCAACTTCACTGCTTCCTCTGTTCCATGAGAGTGCACACACGGTCGCAATGATTAGACACTCCATGGATGTGGTCAGAAATGCCATTGAGCATCTCAACCCGGGCCAAACGCCTGTTCTGGCTTTCGACCAGCCACTGTTTGCTCTTGCGAAGCAGATACAGTGGAAGTGGCTGAAAACACATGGGGAAGACAAACTGGTGGTGATGTTCGGAGGCCTGCATGTCGAGATGGCAGCACCGAAGACACTAGGTGACTGGTTGCAGGGAAGCGGGTGGACACATGCACTCGCACAGGCACAGATTGCTACTGCAGGAACCGCTGACTCCTTTCTTTGGGCCTCGCACGTCACACGCACAAGAATGGCACACCAGGTCACAGCGGCTGCCTTGTACATACTCCAACGACGTGCATACGATCAGCACAGCGCCAGTGCAGAAGATGACCAGCCTCCCGAGGACTTCGAAGACTGGTGCCATGAGAAAGAGAACATCTCTCCCCAGTTTTTGTACTGGGCAACAGTCCTGGATCTGGAGCTCTCCATCCTAATCTACGTGCGATCTCTGAGAGAGGCAGATTTCAGCATGTACCTGGATGCTCTAACTGAGAAAGTCCCATGGTTCTTCACGCTGGACCATATAAACTATGCCCGGTGGATACCGGTCCATCTGCGCGACATGGCAGAACTTCCACAACAGCACCCAGAGATCTACAATGAGTTCAAGGCAGGCCACTTCACAGTGCAAAAGACCAAGAGGGCATTCTCAGCAATTCCTCTTGACCAAGCGCATGAACAGAACAATGCCCGTGTCAAGTCTGACGGAGGTGCCGTTGGCCTGACGGACAATCCCAGTGCTCTGAGGCGCTGGATGGTCGCCGGACCCGAGGTGGCCAGAGTGATCATGGAGTTTGAGGAGGCGAACATGCATCCAAACGCCAAGGAGGAGACACGTCACCATGAAGAAACACCAAGTGCACAGAAAGCATTTGCCAAAGATGTACAATCACTTGTGGCTGTCATTGAAGAGCTGGGGAATCCCTTCGAGGAGGATAGTCCAGATTTGCTGGTCCTAGACACCAAGGAGATTGCCGATCCTGCAGTGATTGAAACAGTTCGCACTGCCAAGCAGATTGGACAAGAACAGTTTCAGGCATACTCAAATGATTGCCTCATAGACAGAACCAAGACTATTGACGAACCTATAAAGAGGAACAAGCTCCCCCTCTTCGGAACAGACAGAAGACCAAAAGCGCCCAAAGGAAAGGAAGCATCTATGAAGAATGATATGGCCTTATTTGCAAGGCTCTACATAGGCAGCCAGAACCGCGATGGGAACCTGGACGAGTTCTTCCGTCATGAAAATCAAGCATGTCCTCCCGCGTTATCTGATGCAGGCAAGCTACACCTGGGTAGCAAAAGCGACTTGCTGGTGTGCCTTGAAGGCGTTGCTGAAGCTCAGTCTGATGCACCTGCTGTCACTTCTGTTGTCCTTGATGGCGCCGTCATCGTGCAGATGTTGAAGCCTGGCACTGCCAAGACATTTGAAGAATATGCCCACCAAGTCTTCATCCCATACGTCGAAGGGCAGCTGCGTGGTGCTTCACGTCTCGACCTCATTTGGGATAGCTACAAAGATGGCTCCTTGAAGTCGGCGACAAGGGAGAAACGAGGAAAAGGGGTGCGACGGCACGTGGTGAGCACCGCAGCCATACCAGGAAACTGGCAGAGTTTACTACGTGTCGACGCAAACAAGGTGGAGCTCTTCACCTTCCTGTCCGATGTGCTGGTGCAGTCCTTCCATGACGAGGCAAAGGAGCTGGTAGTTACTGATGGTGAAGCAGTGATCTGCCTTCCAAGGCAGGAAGATCAAAGCTCACTGGCTCCATGCAGTCAAGAAGAGGCGGACACTCGCATCATGCTGCATGTGGCCCATGCTGCAGAACATGACCACCGTCGGATTCAGGTTCGAACCGTAGACACCGACGTCGTCGTCTTGGCGGTGATGGTAGCCCATGCACTAACATGCGTGGATGAACTCTGGATTGCCTTTGGGACGGGCAAGAACTACCGCTACATCCCTGCCCATGAAATAGCTGCCTCCCTCGGCCCACAGAAGGCACGTGCCCTCCCTGTCTTCCATGCCATGACCGGATGTGACATGGTATCAGCATTCGTGGGGCATGGGAAGAAATCTGCCTGGGCCACATGGAACTTGTTTCCAGAACTGACAGATTCCCTGCTCACCCTGACCACCACGCCAGTCAACATCCAGTATGACACAATGCACTGCATTGAAAGATTTGTGGTGCTCCTCTATGACCGCACCAGTCCATATACGGACGTCAACGAGGCCAGAAAGAAACTCTTCGCCAAGAGGAACTCCGTCCAGCGCATCCCACCTACCTATGATGCTTTGGAACAGCATGTGAAGAGATCAGTCTTCCAGGGTGGCTATGTCTGGGGGCAGGTCTTGGTCCCTCAACCCGTGCTTCCATCACCAACAAGCTGGGGCTGGCGGGAAACAGAGGATGGGTCCTACGAACCGCTCTGGACCACACTCCCTGAGGCTTCAAAAAGCTGCTTCGAGCTGGTGTCGTGCGGCTGCAAAAAAGGCTGTAGAAACCACTGCAAATGCAAGAAGGCTAATCTGCAATGCACTGGACTGTGTGCTTGTGAAGGAGAATGCCAGTAGACACAGACCGTAGCCGCTTCAAAGTCAAGTAAGTGTGCAATAATTTGACTCCATTTTCTGAGTTTGTCATTATCACGATTATCAGTTCCCTTTTAAAAATAGAGTAAAGTATGTAATCTATAATGCAATTTTTGTTGACTCCAAACCCATTGAATGTGATGAATATCATTTGACTCATGTTCTCCAATAATGGGTACTTTTCAGCGAAAAGTTTCAGGAAAGCAGCCATTTACAAATTAAATAATGGCTTTTTTAACCGAAAATACTGGCTCATAATATTTGAATACGCCTTTTTCATGGTCAGTTTACTGAATTTTACACGTTCCTTATATCTACCACCAATACAATCAGAAAATAAGAGTATATAGCCCATTTCGCTAAAGTAGAATGGCGGCCATTTTGGAAAATGGCCGCCGTAGCTGTCCAAGGCACAATCTCGGGTGGCTCCATATCTAGAATTGTTCGGAATACATTATTCTACATGTATGCCGATTTTGGTGCTTTTATGCAAATTTGAACAATTGATCTGAAATATCAGACTACGCTGCAGGACTACAACGCACACTTTCGTCTTCCATCTTTCTTCGTGTCCGTTGCACCTAATATAATCCCACCTAATCGGTTGGGATTAAAGAGGAGATGAATAAAACTCAAAAGCCTGTTAAGTGCCCGAAGCAATGCCCAGAGACCAAATCTGACAGTGATTATGTGATGTATAGGTGTGGATAGGGAATGCTGAACAACAGGTGTGTAAAAGTCTGACAGTGTCATCTCAAATTCGTAATTATGGACATCGACACAATCGACAAAAAGTGCAAACAAAAATATTCCTACCATCTTGCGGAATGTGGAAGACCGTTTTGTGCGGAGAACAAAGGATGGATGGTTCGAAAATGAATTATTAAAGAAGCTATTACCTGCAGAGCTAATGAACAGCGCTATCTTGGAAGCGCAAGGAGCACGAATCGAAGTTCGTACAAATTCGTTTGGAGTTGAGGCTCATGGAATTACTTATGTTCGTGCAGCATGTGTTCCAACAGCAACAGCTCATGAATTAAACGCCAAACAGTCTATAATAATGACAATAATATAAGGGCACCGCTCGAAACAACGCAATCAATTACACAAAGTACCTGTTGACCTCAACTCGACGACGAAAGGTCGACGCGTGAAACTTCAACGTGCACCTCTGTTGTTACCCCAGGGGATCCTGCGGTGGGATTTGCATGGTCAGCAGCAGACGTGCCCAAAACATTTCAGGATTGGATGCCCAAAAGGGCATTTTCAGATGTGTGTATATATACAGACTTGGCATTTAAGATGGAATATATATTTTTTCTTGACTTGGGTTTACTTTCTGAACTCGGTATATCAATCTGGTGAGTTTCTTTTATGCTTCGGTGATTTCTTTGTTAAAAGAACAATGTCACTGATTGTCTGTCGCAGCAAGTCAATAACAGGATTATATCACAGGTGGCGTGACAAAATGTACGGACAGGTACATTTGACGATTGGCTTCACAATCGGGTATATAAGGGTTGTTGCGTTCTGTATTAGAGGAAAACAACTGCTGCACGTCTACAAACGTTATTGCCGCTTCCCCTGGAGATGGTCCGTCAACTGTTTGTCATTGGACATTGGACATTGGACGTGGTGGACAACTCGACAATGCTGTTTGTCATTTAGTGGTGGCTTTACGAAATTCCGGCATGAAACAGCGTGCTATTGCTCGGCAGTATGGTACCACTCAAGGTCAGGTGTCAAAGATCCTGAAACGAAATGCTCAGAGGGGTGTCCCTACTCCAATACCGAGGTCAGGACGTCCCCGCAGAACCACAAGGAGGGATGATCGCCAGCTGCACCGGTTAGTCCGCAATGGCCGTACCAAGTCAGCTAATTGGCTTCGGGCTGAGTGGCAGCAACTGACAAATGTGCCTGTATCCAGAAGGCTAGTCAACCAACGACTGGTTCAAGCAGGCTATCGTGCCAGGCGTCCCCTGAGAAAGCCACGTCTGACCAGACAACACCGCCAGCGCTGATTGCAGTGGGCCAGAGAACACGTCAATGGCAGCCAGGACACTGGAATCACGTGATCTTCAGTGACAAGTCTAGATTTCTGGTCTATCGTCAATATGGCCACGTCCGAGTGCACAGACAAGTGCATGAAGCCTACAACGAAGATTGTATAGTGCCAAGAGTCCAAGCTGGAGGTGGTGGGGTGACCGTTTGGGCTGCTTTTCAAGCAGGGGGCAAAACTGACCTTGGTTGTTCTGAATGGAAACCTGAACCAGTTCAAGCACAGGGCCATTCTGGAAGAAACATTGCTTCCATTTGCTCGTGCAGCCTTTCGAGGAAACTTTGTCTTCCAAGATGACAATGCACGGCCTCATCGTGCTCGCATGATCCAACACTTTCTTGCTGACCGTGGTGTAGAGCATATGGAATGGCCTGCCATGTCCCCGGATATGAATCCGATGGAGAACTTGTGGGCAGAATTAACGCATCAAATCGACAACTTGGACCAACAGCCTGCCTCTGTGCGTGAATTGCAGCAGGCTATTGTAACTGCATGGCAAGCGATTCCTGTCCAAACCTTGGCAATCTCGTGAACAGCATGCCTCACGTGTACGTGCTCTCCTGAATGCTCGTGGGGGTTACACGAAGTACTGAACTGTAATTTTACTGTCCGTAATCCCAGTCGTAATTTAACTTTTGTTTTTGTTAAAAAAAAATTTTGGCTTATGTGCAAAATAAAGAGATACTTCTGGAAAACGCACAGAAGTTTAACACAGTACTGTCCGTGAATTAAGTTCGATATCAGTTTACATCACTTTCAAGGATCAATTTATTTGCTTCGAAATGTCAAATGTGGTTTTTGTTTCTTTTAAAGGTCACATTAACAAAATCTAGAATAATTTCAACATAATTCCAATGAACTTTTGGTTCTAAGTCATCTTGAAAAGTAAGTTCACTCCCACAAAAAAAATATTCCATATTAAATGCCAAGTCTGTATATATACACACATCTGAAAATGCCCTTTTGGGCATCCAATCCTGAAATGTTTTGGGCACGTCTGCTGCTGACCATGCAAATCCCACCGCAGGATCCCCTGGGGTAACAACAGTATACACCCCCTTTCAAAAATTTCACCTTTTGTTCCTTTATAGCCTGGAATTAAAATGCATTAAATCAGACTTTTTACCCTGCGCTCTCGAAGCGAAACTCAGGGTTAGGCTCTCGGGTGCGTCCGTACGTGTGGCGTGCGTCTGCATTTTTAAAATCCATTTTCTCGCAACCGTCGCTCCGAATGACACGAAAATTTACCATAGGAATGCCTCTGTCTGTGGAATTTTTTATTCAAAATAATGATGTCATAGGTCACGTGGTACTTGGAAAAACGTCACACCTCTATATCTCTGAAACCGCTCAATGGGAAAAATTGAAACAAGGCTCATTGTCAAGTACTCCCCATGGAGAATAAGATATGTTAATGATGATGTAATTGGTGCCTTCGTGATGACGTGACGATTCGACAAGTACAACACTTATCCATCCGATCATTATTAATTTTTCTTCTCTTCAACTGTTGGTCTGATGGACACAAAATTTTCACCATATGAACACCTCCTCCTGTAGAATATTTTATTGATAATTATGATACCATAGGTCACGTGGTAAACACCATCTTGAAAAAAAAAAAGTTGCACCTTTATATCTGCAAAACCGCGACATGGAAAAAATTGAACCATGCTTTATTGTGAAGAACTCCACATGGGGAATGTGATGTTAATGATGACGTCATTGGCGCCTTAATTATGACATCATACTTCGACAGGGACAATGATTATAGTCTGATCAGATTCGTTGCGCATGATCTACACAAGAAACATATTCGAGAATAGAAATGTATGATGTCATCGCTCACGTGGTCTGGCAGCCATATTGGATCAACGAAAAAACCCTTCAAGAATAGAAGAGTTAGCTCAAACCAAGTTGACTGTGCAGGGTAAGTATTCGATGAATACTATCTAGTTCCACCTTTATTTACACATCGTAACCCACAACTTCCAAGTGAAAACAAATTCTACAAATTTCAGAAAATCAACTAAAAATACAAAACTTGAATACATTGGTTGGATAAGTGTCCACCCCTCCACCCCCTCTTTATAATAGCAATTGTAAGTTAGCTCAGGTGTTACCAATCACCTTCAAAATCACACACAAACTTAAATCGCCTCCACCTGTGTTAAATTGTAGCGATTATGATTATTTCAGAATGGAACTAGAACGGCACTCAGAAGAGAGCATACCTCCACCTGGCTGGCCACATCACTCAATGGTGAAGAATCATCTTAAAATTTCTCCAAGCCGGATCCGAATCCGGATATTCACCAAAATCTAATCATTTCGTCCTTGTGACATACTCTACATCTCTGCCAAATTTCGTCCGAATCCGTCTACAACCTTTTGAGATATTTTGTTCACAAACGGACAAACAAGACAGAGAGGGGAGAAAACATAACCTAGATCCACCTTTGGTGGTGGTGGTAATAAAGCAGGTGATATAATATGGAATGTGGATAACAAGATGTAATTTAAATGGTATATCATTAAGCAATAAACGTCAAAACAAACAACCACCAACTCAAGACGCCAAAAGCTCGTCCGGTGTCGAAATCGGCGATCAGCTCGAGTTCGCTTTGCCTGTGCTCGAAGTTGAGCAATGAAGGCAACATCATGTCAAAGGTCGAGAAGGTAAGCATCCTCGGTGTGTGGCGTTTTGGCACTGAGGACAAGGATAAGCATGTCATCTCGTTCTTCTCTCCATTTCACCATTCTAATTGGACCGAACGGAGCAGGAAACATGGTGCCATGTGTTACATCTATTTATTTGTTCATCACATTTTTGTCACAAAATGGGACTGCTTGTCATTTATTATTCGTGAAGTTCCACAAGAAAAGCGTTTTTTAAAATGCTCTTCGCAAATGTCCCAATTAGCAAGCCGCTTGCTTGGTGTGTTCCGATGGCAAGCAGCGAGCTTGGTGTGTTCCCTAAGCAAGCAGCTAGCTTGGTGGGTTTAATCACAATCTTGGTGACGACCCAGCCCAGCGCACCACACAGTGCTCGGTCTGCACAAGTCCAACACAGTGCGCCCATCCAACGCGTCACACCCCTCCGTCACATCCGGAAGTCCCAACATCCCCTGACACTCCCCCCTCCAAAATCAACCCATAGGTTATTTTACTCTTTTCAATCATATCAACAAAGAAAAACACAACAAACAAAACTTCACCTTGCAACTTCACCGTTTGCAATCCAATTTTAAACTGTAATTTTACTTCAAATTTACGAATAAACAACAACAACAGGCATTTTAACTTTTAAGCCATTTTCCCTGCTAGAGTGGGGGTTAGCCTTGCGGGCCCCATGACAATCTTCTCCATCTCCCCTTGTTAATCCCTTTGCCCACATTTCTTCTTCCATCACCTTTAGCCAAGTCTTTCTCGGTCTTCCCCATCACATACTTCCTTCTACATTCATTTCCATCACTTCTCAACCAGTCACTTTCATCCTTCCTCAACACATGACCAAACCATCTCAACCTGTTTCTCTTCACAGCATCAATCACAGCCTCTATTCCCATCATCTTTCACAATTCATCATTTGTCTTCCTCTCTCTCAACGATACTCCACATATCCACCAACCCATTCACATTTCCACCCTTTCCAGCCTCCGTTGCTACCCATACCTTGCTCCCATAAATCATAACACTTCTCACACATGCAGCATACACCTTTCCCTTCAGCTTCAACGACACTCCCCTCCTGGTCAGCACGCCACTTAGTTCCCGAAACATCTTCCATGCACATCTCACTCGAGCAACCATTGTCGAATCTGATCCACCTTCTCCATTCAGCATGTCTCCTAGGTAGCAAAATGTTTTCACACCTTCCAGCTTCAGGCCGTCTCCAAGATCCAACTCAACATTTCCTCCATCTGCAACTCCCTCTGTGCACACCTTACACTTGAATGTAGCTGCCACACTGGTTAATGACCCTCTCAGACCACTACATTTTTGATGAACCCACTCAGCGCACATTGTACATTGAATTGAGTTCACTCCGACACCCTTCCTGCACACAGCACACGGCCACTTCCCTCCACCTCACCACATGCTTTACCACTTGCCATCACCTTTGTCTTTCTGATATTCACCTTCAGACCTTTTCCCTCCATACATTCCTTCCACCTGTTCATCTTCTCCTTCAGTCCATCCATACTCCCAAATCAACACCAGATCACCTGCATTCAACAACTCCCACGGTAAACCCTCCTTTACGTTCTGAGCTAGCACCTCCATCACAGCTACAAATAGTAGTGGACTTAGTACTGACCCCTGATGCACTCCCATCTTCACCTCAAACTCACCACTGTTCCCGTCCTTCGTCCGTACAGCTGTGCGCGCTCTTTTGTACATTGTCATCACTACTCTGATCAACCATTCCTCCACTCCTAACTTCCTCAATGCCCATGTCACGACTTTGCGTGGAACCCTATCGAATGTTCTCCATATCAACAAACCCAAGAAACAACTTCTTCCTCTTCTCCATGTACTTCTCCTGCAACTGCCTTAAAATAACAAGCGCGTCTGTCGTTCCTCTTCCTGGCACAAATCCAAACTGCATTTCGTCGATCTTCACTTTCTTCCTTATCCTCTTCTCCAACACTCTTTCCAATACCTTCATTCCATGCTCGAATAACTTTATCGCTCAATACAAACCACAGTCCAGAGGGTCACCTTTCCCCTTGTATAGAGGGACGAGGGTACTCAGTTCCCAATTCACTGGAATGCGGCATTCTTTCACCACCAGATAACAGATCTGTTATTCTCTTCACACCCCAACTTCCCGCTGCCTTCAACATATATCCCACAACTCCCGTCGACCCTCACGCTTTTCTACTCTTCATTGCTTTTATCGCTTCCACAACTTTCTTCTCAGTTATCTTCTCTGCCGGTCCTAAAACTGGGTTACTCTCTATGTTGCCGTCCCATTTATTCTCTGCATTCAACAGCATTTCCATATATCTTTTCCATCTTCCTTTAATTCCATCTGGGTCCACAACGATTTGTCCCACTTGATCCTTCAAACAACTCGCTTCCATCACATCGCACCTCAGTTTCGCTATCTGCTTTGCAATCCTGAATACCGCTCTCTGACCCTCTTCCGAATCCAAGAGTTCTCCGAACATTTTCCTATGTGCCTCCTGCGCCTTTGCTACCTTTTTCTTTGCAGCCTTCCTGGCTGCCTGATAACTTTCATGCTCTGCCTCTTCTGCCCCATACCCTTCGCCTTCTGCCATTCCTCGAACGTCTTCCTCTTCTCGTCAACCCTCTTTCCAACTTCATCATCCCACAACCATGTTTCCGAGTGCCTTGGTGGTCCTTTTGTCCATCCACATACCTCACCAACGGCTCCCAACAGTATCTTTCATTGACATCCAACCACTTTCAAGCTCAACCACATCATCCTCTACCATACTCACCCTCTCTTTTAATGCCTCCCTCACCGTCACCTCTTTCAACCTCCACACCTTCATTCTCGGTTGGTACTTCACCCACCGAGTTCTCCTCGCACCTTTCACCCTTATGTCGCAGACAACTAAGTGGTGCTGTGAAACAGCCTCCTCCCCCGGGATCACCTTTGTGTCCCGGAGGTTCCCCCTATCTCGCCTACGCACCATCAGGTAGTCAACGGTTGTCGTCGACCCACCTGACGTATGTAACAAGCTTGTTATCCGCTTTCTGGAACTGAGTATTACAAATCAACAAACCAGCTCCATCAGCAAAATGTCATCAAAATTTTTAACAAAAAAATTTCAAACCATCAAATTTAAGAATCAGTTCAGAATCAATCACAAGTTCAAATAAAATAGTCTTGCAGGTGACAATTTGGTAAAATGCAGATAAAATTGCAGGTGATTCATGTAACATTTTATATGCAATGCTCAAACGTTCTAGAACAAAAAGATGTTGAAGCATTTGCCTTGCCCTCGTCCCTCAGGACATGGTTTCAATTGGTCCATGACTTTCTTCACGCAGCTCAGGGGGTCTTGGTCCATGACCCTTTGCATGGAGCTTGGATAGGGTGCACAGCTTGGGGGGGAGGGGGGGGTCCTGGTCCATGACCCTCTGCACGGAGCTCGGACAGGGTGTGCAGCTCTGGAGGTCTCGGTCCATAAATCTCTACATGGAGCTCGGGGGGTCTTGGTACGTGATTCCTTGCACGAAGCTTGGGGGGCGGGGGGGGGGCTTGGTCCATGTAGGGATCCGAGTATAGAATCGACAGTCGGCATGGGAAAAGCATCGACTTTTGTCACAGCATTCAACTTCCTGTAGTCAACACACATCCGGTACCTTCCATTCTTTTTTGGTACCATAACAACAGGCGAGGCCCATGGCGATGTCGACGGCTCAATCTTTCCGATTTTCAAGAGCCAATTTCGTTCACCCAGAAGTGCTTCTCTGCGTTCTGGTCCCAAACGGTTTTGGATGCGAACGAACAGGGACAGAGTGGCCAGACAGAAGCCTCTCCTCAGTGAAAGACACATGAAAGCCCACTTGGAGTTTGCAAAAAAGCACCGAAAGGACTCTCAGACTGTGAGAAACAAGATTCTGTGGTCTGATGAAACCAAGATTGAACTGTTTGGCTTCCGTCTGGCCACTCTGCCAGAAAGCCCAGATCGGTGGAGTGTTGCAGTGATGGTTGTCCTTCTGGAAGTTTCTCCCTTCTCCACACAGGATCTCTGGAGCTCAGCCAGTGACCATTGGGATCTTGGTCACCTCTATTACCAAGGCCCTTCTCCCCCGATTGCTCAGTTTGGCCTGGCGGCCAGCTCCAGGAAGAGTCCTGGTTGTTCCAAACTTCTGCCATTTAAGAATTATGGAGGCCACTGTGCTCTTGGAAACCTTCAATGCCGCAGAAATATTTTTGTAGGCTTCCCCAGTTCTGTGCCTCGACACAATCCTGTCTGAGCTCTGCAGGCAGTTCCTTCGACCTCATGGCTTGGTTTTTGCTCTGATATGCATCGTCAGCTGTGAGACCTTATATAGACAGGTGTGTGCCTTTCCAAATCATGTCTAATCAATTGAATTTACCACAGGTGGACTCCAATCACGGTGTAGAAACATCTCAAAGATGATCAAGAGAAATAGGAGGCACCTGAGCTAAATTTAAAGTGTCATCGCAAAGGGTATGAATACTTATGTCAATGTGATATTTCAGTTTTCTCTTTTTAATAAATTTGCAAAACTTTCTAAAATCCTGTTTTCTCTTTGTCGTTATGGGGTATTGAGTGTAGATTGATGAGGGAAAAAATGAATCTATCTATAATTCCAGTAATCTCTGTGTGTGTGTGTGTGTGTGTGTGTGTCTGTGTGTGTGTTTGTTTGTTTGTCTGTGACCGCTGTTTCTCGACAACCACGGGTCCGATATACTTGAAACTTGCCAGGTATATTGCTGGGGACCCGAGGATGTGCCTTTTCAAGGTTTGAAATTAATCGGACAAGTAGTTACCGAGCTATGTCCAAAAAACGATTCAACCAATCAGAGAGCAGCGAGCTATCACGTGTGCCGAACGTGCCGAACAGACTCTGCCTCGGACGGCACATTTGAGAGCGTATTCATTTATTTCACGTTGGCAAACTATGTTGCCGTTAAACTATGTTTTAAAACTAATTAAAACTAATTTGCGATTCATCGTAACTGCGATTTGCGACCTTCCGGACAGTGAAGACTGCACTTCCGGCAGCCAATCACAGAACGCGTTATTGCGTAGGCGTGGCCGATGTGAGAGCGAGCCGAGACGAGCGCGTGCGCCATTACGGTTCGTAATTCGATTTCTCCCGGAGAAAATAATAATTTCTCGATTTCTTATGCGCATTATTTCTCCCAATTCAGTCAGAGCGAAGGGCGAAGGGCGGAAGCGAAGAGCGTTGTTTTTTTTGTTTACGGGCGTACGGGCGTACGGGCGGGGTAGAGCGTACGGGTAGCGTTATTTTTTTTTTTTGGCAAGGAACGGGCACCCACGTACGGGCATGCCCGAGTTTAAACGATTTCAGCAAAAGGCTGCAAGATAATAAAATGTGAAAAAAGTGAAGGGGTCTGAATACTTTCTGAATGCACTGTATTTAAACAGGACGAAGCTGCATTCATCAGGCTTGGGTTTAATCACAATCTTGGTAACGATCCAGCCCAGCGCACCACAGTGCTCGGCCTGCACAAGTCCAACACTTTGCGCCCATCCAACGTGTCACACCCCTCCGTCACGTCCGGAAGTCCCAACATCACCTTCCAATACCTGCATCAAGTTTGGCGAAGATCCCTTCGGCCATTCTCAAGTTATCTTGGTTACGAAAACCTATCACAGACGGACGGACGGACAGACAACCTGAAAACATAATGCCTCCGGCGACTTCGGCGGTGGAGGAATAAAAATGAAGAACAATCTGTAAGGATACAATGAACCTCGAGTGTGATGCGCGTCATCAATGCATATGCTTCAGATGTTTAGTTTTGATTAAAAATAAATAATTTAACGTTCATCGGATGGGATAAGAACTCGGATCTCTTGTACACTAAGAAATGTTTAGATGACGTCACAACACACAGTGTGCTCTGTTTCTTCAATGCTGGATGGTTCATGATGACGACAAAGGAGCAAAGCAACAACAGATATTACCAACAACACGGCTAGAGGCCTACTTAGTACTAGAAATCATCATCACACAATTACAACCGAATGAGCAGGCTCTACCAGTTATTGGAATTACAAAACCAAATGGTAACAGGTTAACTATTTATTACCTTCTTTTTCCATACATTTCATGCTCCTTGAAATCTGTCGTTTTTTGAAAAAAAACAAACTGTGAATACTCTTGAATTTTCGCCCCTTTTTGCCGAATTACATCGTTCCGCTTCCGCTTCCGCTTCCGCCATTGTTGTTGTTGTTGTTGTTGTTCTTGTTTTAATCGGCAAATTAAAGGTCAATAACAGAAACTATACCGGAAATACCGCACCTAATTTATATCAATCTTTAGTACCTACCGTAACTAACATATCCGGATTTTTGACATCATGTGTTGGTACAATTCACAAACCTAAACATAATTAAACACTTTAAGCATTTTCTTAAATGTAATTGTTGCACATTTTACATTTAAAATTTTTGAAACGTTATGCAATATCAGGTAGATTTACCCACCTTATTATATATTGTCTTCACAGCACAAAATGTACACCTCATTACATGTGAAACACAATCACTTTTGATGGGAGGGGAGGGGTTTAAAGTTTAAGGGGCATGCGCCATCCCCTCCCCCTCCTCTTCCGGCACCCTCAGCACGAGCACATAATTATTATATTGTTTTGGCATTGATTGCGTTTAATTTGCTTTAGCCTGTGCGGCTTCTTCTTCACAGTCAAACGCAATCATTTCAGCCGATCGGGGATAGATCGAGCTACGTGTCGCACTCGCATCACAATCGATTATGTTCGGTAATCGATAACCAGAACCGCCTGTTTCTTGTCCTGATGTACAACGTGATTCGTGCATCGAAACTCATGTATTCTTGTTTTCTAATGCATATGTTTGGGAAACGTCTCGGGATAAACAATCTTTTTATTGTTTCAAACGATCGGGTTATTATCGTTTCCTGCCAGCAATTTGAACATTTTCATAAACTGTCCCTGATTGGTCCATTGGTGACATTATAGACACACGTACTAGACGAGCAGTTTGCAAAGCGGTTGATACGGAACGTCTGGCTTGGCAAGCGATATCAAGCAGCTTGCAAACGGAACACACCAAGAAAACTGCTTGCTAACGGAACACCCCATTTGTGGGGAGCAGGAGGGGGGGGGACATAATTCTCCATGTAAATGTGTACCGTGTAGTGCCACCTGCTGTTGGTAGCAGAGGGTATTACAGTTTCCTTTTTTACCTGAGCAACACTGAGGGTAAAGCCTTCTTCACAAGGCCAATTTTTTCCTCCTTCCTTCCCCCCCCCCCCCCCCCCCCTCTCTCTCACTCGCCCTCCCCCCAAAACGGAGGGGCCTGTCAAAGCCACCATACCAAAAGATGTATATGTTGTATATCTTTCCCCTCCCTCTCCCCTCACCTCCCCCACCCTCCCCCTTCCACTCCATTCCTCCCCTCAAGCCCCCTCCCCACACACCCCCACCCCTCCCCCTTCCACTCACTTTCTCCCCTCTCCCACCCCCACCACTGGCAATGCCAGGTACTTCAGCCAGTGTGTGTGCATATATATATGAGGTTGTTTCTGCCAAAGGGGGCAATACCACCTATTAGAGCCAAGGGTGTACTTACTTTTTCCACATGCGAAATTTGCATTTATGTTTATTTAAATTATACAATGGAGTACAAAATGTAAATGTTTCATGATATTTGTTATATTATATTGGCTATTGGTATATTATATAGGGTATTGCGAGGAAGGCTATTATAATATAGGCTATTGCCCAGAAACAACTTGCTTCCGTCTCCTGGAAAGCAAATCCAACGGAAGGAAATCTCATTTCCTTTCACAAAGCCCGAAACAACTGTGTGTCCACCCTCAGGAGAGCCAGGAAACAATATCTCTCCGTTCTCAAGACAGAACTCTCTTATCTGTCTCCCTCTTCCAAATCCTGGTGGCGTCTGGTCAAATCTGTTTCTGGTGTTTGTTCCCCCTCCATCCCCTCCCTCACCTCAAACGGCCACACGGCTGACTCCGCACGTGAAAAAGCTGAATGCCTCAACTCTGTGTTTGCCTCTAAATCTTGTGTCCCAAACCCATCCCTCTCTGTACCCACCGTACCCAGTCATACCCAGCTGCTCCTGGACTCTGTGTCCTTTCCTCCTGACAAGGTGGAAAAGTTTCTGTCAACCCTCGACTCTGATTCTGCAATTGGACCTGACGGCATCAGCCCACGGGTCCTAAAATCTTGGTCTTCCGCTCTTTCACTCCCTCTCTCTGTTCTCTTCACCCTCTCTTTTGCTCAAGGTCATCTGCCATCTGCTTGGAAATCTGCCAACATCACCGCTTTGCACAAAAAAGGAGCAAAAACAGATCCCAGCAACTACAGACCAATCAGCCTTTTTTTTTTTTTTTTTGTATACTGAATCGAGGCTCGTGAAAGAGCTAACATTTATTTCACAAACAAATCAACCAGACAAACAAAACACACAAAAAGAGGGAGCGGAAGACAAGATGGGGAGAGAAGGGGAAGCACACAACCACAACATTTGAGAGCAGGGAGAAGTGTGGGAGGGAGAGGGCTTGGGGGCAGGAGGCGTGGGAGGGGGAGGGCGGGGGGGGGGGAGAGGTATAAAACACAAGGGGACCGAAATTAGCGGGGGTAGAAAAGATCAAGGTTTTGGATGGGGGAGGATAAGAGATGGTGGTGAACAGCTGTTTTAAAGACCTGGAGGGTGCAGTGGGATTGAAGAGAGTGAGGGAGTTTGTTCCAGAGGCGGGAGAAAAGAGGAATGAAGGAGTGAAGGTGAGCAGAAAGTCTTGATTTTGGCAGTTTAACCATAAGAGGGTTGCAGGCAGATCTTGTGCGACCTGTAGGAATATTTGGGGGACAGAGCCCAGAGAGGGCTGGGGGGGCAAGGCCAGAGAGGAGTCGGTAGAAGACGGAAAGACCACCAACCTGCCTGCGGTGAGTGAGTGAAAGGCCCTTGGAGTTAGCTTCATCGCGGGAGATTCCAATGATTCTGAACGCTTTGGTTTCAACAGCGTGAAGACGGGCTAGGTGTGAGACAGGAGCACCAGACCAGAGGGGAGAGCAGTATTCCATAGAGCTGCGGATGAAAGCCTTGTATGTGGTGAGGAGCTCAGGTGTGCCAAGGAAGGACTTCACACGACGGAGGATGCCCAGTCGGCGACTGGCTTTGGAGGCCAGATTTGAAATGTGGTTTTCCCAGGAAAGATCATGGCAAATAGTGAGACCCAAAAGCTTGAGTGACAGAACTTCTTGGAGAGGATTATTCAGAAAGTGGATGGGAGGGTTTTCCAGTCGGTCTTTTCGGAGAGACATCGTAAGAGTGTGAGATTTATCAGGATTGAAAGACATGTGCCATTTGTTTGCCCAGTCTGTGATTTTGTCCAGGTCTGCAGAGAGTGAGGAGGCTGCAGACTGCCGATCTGAGGGATGAGGAATGGAGCGACAGAGAGTAGAGTCGTCAGCAAAGAGATAGAGAGGATTTTCAAGAGAGTCAGAGAGATCATTGATGAAGACCAGAAAAAGCACAGGGCCCAGAACACTACCTTGGGGAACTCCAGCCTGAACAGGAAGACAGGGAGAGAAACCCATTCAGGGCCACACGTTGACTACGACCAGAGAGGAAGTCCGCCAGCCATGCGTGGAGATTTCCATGGATACCAAAGGAGGAGAGTTTGGTGAGTAGAGCAGGGTGCCAGACCGTATCGAAGGCACGTGAAATGTCAAGGGAGACAGCTCTAATTTCCTGTTTGGCGTTGAGGACCTCCATCCATTGTTGAGAAAGCAGAAGCAGCATGTCCAGAGTAGAGTGACCAGGTCTGAAACCAAATTGATGATCAGAGATCAAGCCATTGGAGAAGAGGAAAGATTTCATATCTGAAGCAATGATGGATTCCATGACTTTGCTGATAATTGGGAGAAGGCTGATTGGTCTGTAGTTGCTGGGATCTGTTTTTGCACCTTTTTTGTGCAAAGCGGTGATGCTGGCTGATTTCCAAGCAGATGGCAGATGACCTTGAGCAAAAGAGAGGGTGAAGAGAACAGAAAGAGGGAGTGAAAGAGCAGAAGAACATGATTTTAGGACCCGTGGGCTGATGCCGTCAGAACCAGTTGCAGAATCAGAGTCGAGGGTTGACAGAACCTTTTCCACCTTGTCAGGAGGAAAGGACACAGAGTCCAGGAGCAGCTGGGTACGACTGGGTACGGTGGGTACAGAGAGGGATGGGTTTGGGACACAGGATTTAGAGCCAAACACAGAGTTGAGGCATTCAGCTTTTTCACGTGCGGAGTCAGCCGTTAAGCCGTTTGAGGTGAGGGAGGGGATGGAGGGGGAACAAACACCAGAAACAGATTTGACCAGACGCTACCAGGATTTGGAAGAGGGAGACAGATAAGAGAGTTCGGTCTTGAGAACGGTGAGATATTGTTTCCTGGCTCTCCTGAGGGTGGACACTCACTTGTTTCGGGCTTTGTGAAAGGAAATGAGATTTCCTTCCGTTGGATTTGCTTTCCAGGAGACGAAAGCAAGTTATTTCAGGGCAACAGCCTCACCACAAGATTCCGTGTACCATGGACGGGAGGAAGGGTATGACAACTGAAGACGAGATGGGATAAATCTGTGCATGAGAGAGAGCAATTTACTTTGAAAGAATTCCCAGGATGAGTTGATGTCAGAGGCGGTAGAGATGGGAGACCAGTCCAGATGATTGATGGCTGCTTGAAGACCGTGCCAGTTGGCCTGAGTGAAATGCCAGACTCGTCGACGCTGAGGAGGCTCTCTGAGAATGGTCAGAGAGATGTCCACTTTGACAAGCACATTATCAGATGAGCCGATTGGAGCAGAAGAAGAGCAGCAGACATTTTCAGGGAAGTTTGTCATAACCAAATCCAGAAGAGAAGATGCTCCATTGACTGAGATCCGGGTCGGGAAATTGACAGATTGTGTCAGTCCCAGTGAGTCGCAGAAGTCCTTTGCTGAAGAACCATGGCTGGTGAGAGAGGTACCCACACCCAGCCAACTGGCATGGTGACAATTGAAATCACCACATATGAGGAAGAGAGAGTTGGGATGGGTAGATAGAAGTTGGTCCATATTATCAGACAGTGAGATGTAGATGGAGTCATCGCTGTTTGGTGGACGGTACAACACACATATGAACAAAAGGTGGGAGCGAAGGGGAAGCCGTAGCCAAAGGTATTCCTGGGGGTGAGGTGGAGAGAGGGCAGTGGAGGGCGAGTGAGGAAGAGAGTTTTTTATAAAGATAGCAACCCCACCTCCAGGACGAGGCTCAGGTCTATCATACTGGAGGAGGGAGTAACCTGGGAGAGATACCAAGGCATCAGAGACATCATAAAGGAGGAAAGTTTCTATTAAGCAGATCAAATCTGGTTTGTCAGAAGCAACTTGTATGGAGAGGTCAGTCAAGTTTGAGCGAAGGCCCCGGATGTTTGAGGTCCATACCGTTAATGAAGAGGAAGGGGGAGCATCGGGTCCAGAACAGGGGGGGGAGGGGTAGGGTAAGATGTGGAAGAGGAGGAAGAGGTAGGGAGAGATGTTGAAGGTGTGTCAGAGATTTCAGAGATTTCAGAATAGCTTGGAGAAAGGGAAGAATGGGGCAGACAAAAGGTTTGATGGAGATTGGGTGAGGCACAGTGAGGTGTTATTTGAGGAGGGGGAAGAGCGAGGCAGAAGGTTGGGGGAGATGAAGGTGAAAGTTGGAAGGGGGAAGAAGCAGGGAGGATGCTTTGAGGAGGAGGGGTGAGAGGGGAGTCTAGGAGGGGAGGAGCGAGGGAGAGTCTCGGAGGGGAGGGGTGTGGGGGGAGTTTAGGAGGGAGGGGAGGGAAGGGGCAAGGGGGGAGATTTGAAAGGGATGGGTGATGGGGAGGATTTGGAGGGGAGGGGTGAGATTGGATTTTGAAAAGTGTACGATTCATGGGAAACGAACATTTTTTGCAAAATGAGTTTGAGACCTTCGAGTCAAAAATACGTTTGAGGACACTGGAGGAGGGGTGGAGTTCTGGATAGTTTAGGGAATGTAGAAAGGAGGAACTGTAAGAGATGGTATTATATATATTTTTTGGAATGAATAGATTTGGTGAGCAAGACGAAAGCATCCTTTTGTAGGAAAAGAAGACAAGGGTGTTATAATATATGAGAGAAAATAGTTGTTCAGGGGAGAGATTATACATTTCTAACCACGTGATCGCGTGATCGCGAACGAAGAACAAACGAACAAAAAGAACAACAAATAAACGAATAAGACCTGGGAAGGAAATCTTTTTTGGGGGGTTTTTTTTTTTTTGTGAGTAGAGATATTAAACAAGGAGGTATGGGGTGAACGACTGGGACAAAACAGAGAACGAAAATAATTTCAGCGCATTCGACGAATCGCTGAGAGAAAAACAAAACCACAAGGTCGGAGACGGTACGGTAGCCGAAGCCTACGAGTACTAGGCCGCAGAATACTCGATACGCATTAACCGACGATTGTGTATACATGTACGAAAAAGTTAGCACGAAAATTTTTCCAAAAGATACGCTATAGGTACATACACCAAAAGATAGATACAGTCTCGACAAAAACACAATTGAGAAATATCACTTAGCTTCGAAAGCGTGAGCGCATGGAACAGCTTCGAAAAGACGTGACCTCGCCGTGATCTCGCGAGATCTCCAATTATCAGCCTTCTCCCAATTATCAGCAAAGTCATGGAATCCATCATTGCTTCAGATATGAAATCTTTCCTCTTCTCCAATGGCTTGATCTCTGATCATCAATTTGGTTTCAGACCTGGTCACTCTACTCTGGACATGCTGCTTCTGCTGTCTCATCAATGGATGGAGGTACTCAATGCCAGACAGGAAATTAGAGCTGTCTCCCTTGACATATCACGTGCCTTCGATACGGTCTGGCACCCCGCTCTGCTCACCAAACTCTCCTCTGTTGGTATCCGTGGAAATCTGCACGCATGGCTGGCGGACTTCCTCTCTAGTCGTAGTCAACGTGTGGCCCTGAATGGGTTTCTCTCATCTCCTCTTCCTGTTCAGGCTGGAGTTCCCCAAGGCAGTGTTCTGGGTCCTGTGCTTTTTCTGGTCTTCATCAATGATCTCTCTGACTCTCTTGAAAATCCTCTCTATCTGTTTGCTGATGACTCTACTCTCTGTCGCTCCATTCTTCATCCCTCAGATCGGCAGTCTGCAGCCTCCTCACTATCTGCAGACCTGGACAAAATCACAGACTGGGCAAACAAGTGGAACATGTCTTTCAATCCTGACAAATCTCACACTCTTACGATGTCTCTCCAAAAAGACCGACTGGACAACCCTCCCATCCACTTTCTGAATAATCCTCTCCAAGAAGTTCTGTCACTCAAGCTTTTGGGTCTCACTATCTGCCATGATCTTTCCTGGGAAAACCACATTTCAAATCTGGCCTCCAAAGCCAGTCGCCGACTGGGCATCCTCCGTCGTGCGAAGTCCTTCCTTGGCACACCTGAGCTCCTCACCACATACAAGGCTTTCATCCGCAGCTCAATGGAATACTGCTCTCCCCTCTGGGCTGGTGCTCCTGCCTCACACCTAGCTCGTCTTCACGCTGTTGAAACCAAAGCATTCAGAATCATTGGAATCTCCCGCGATGAAGCTAACTCCAAGGGCCTCTCACTCACTCACCGCAGGCAGGTTGGTGGTCTTTCCGTCTTCTACCGACTCCTCTCTGGCCTTGCCCCCCCCAGCTCTCTCTGGGCTCTGTCCCGCAAATATTCCTACAGGTCACACAAGATCTGCCTGCAACCCTCTTATGGTTAAACTGCCAAAATCAAGACTCTCTGTTCACCTTCACTCCTTCATTCCTCTTTTCTCCCGCCGCTGGAACAAACTCCCTCACTCTCTTCAATCCCACTCCACCCTCCAGGTCTTTAAAACAGCTGTTCACCACCATCTCTTATCTTCCCCCGTCCAAAACCTTGATCTTTTCTATCCCCGCTAATTTCACCCCAATTCCACTTTTTTGAAATACCAACTTCTGTCCTGGAAGTCCTTGGTGTCCTTGTGTTTTATACTTCTCCCACCCCCCCCCCCCCCTTCCCACGCCTCCTCCCCCCAAGCCCTCTCCCTCCCACACATCTCCCTGCTCTTAAATGTTGTGTGCTCTCAAGTGTTTGTGTGCTTTCCCTTCTCTTGTCTTCCGCTCCCTCTTTTTATATATTTTGTTTGTCTGGTTGATTTGTTTGTGAAGTAAATCTCAGCTCTTTCACGAGCCTCGATTCAGTATACAAAAATAATAATAATAATAATTTTTTAAAATCACCTTTATCTATCAATATTGTTGAAATGAAGATCAAATAGCTGTATGTTGAAATATGTTGAAAAAGTCAAAACTTTACATGGGGTGTACTTACTTTTTCACATGACTGTATATATATATATATATCTATATCTATAATTATATATATATATATATATATATTGTTGCGGAACCCAACGTCGGCCTCTGTTCCCCTTATCGAGGGGGGATTAATCCCCTCGTCTATAACTGACCGACGTGGTTCCTGACGCTGCACAGCTACCCCCGAAGAGGCAGGTGCACAACCTCGTTCGTACCGCGAACAGATGTTTATTGCCGAGCGGTTTTAGCAACCGCGGCACGAACTATTAACAAGAACTAGACCCGATTCTTGTACGTTGGCCAAATCGTGCCACAGGTTTTCAATGAGGGAAAAGACAAGGACGAAACGGATGTAAAGGAAAGAAGAACAAAGGTAGGAAATACAAATATGATTTATTGCTAATATGTACACTATTAAAGAAACCAAGGAGAAGGAAGGATAATAAAATAAATACAGAAGGATGGAAGAACCAGAAGGACACAGTGCACATATTAGCTTCACTACTGCAGTCTTACTTAAACCCAGGGATGAGACAAAAGACAGACTACAAGCACACTTACACGGGGGATGATGACAGGAATGGCAGGAGGTGGATGGCTGGAGGGAGAGGAAGGTTCAGCTGTAACCGGAGCACGGTCGGGCTGGGAATGAGCAGCCGCCGCCCTTTCTCGATCGGCGCGTTCAGCAGCCGCCGTTCCTTCGCGGCCACGCTCGAAACTGCCGTCAAAGCCCCGAAGCTGTGGTGGTTCAAGCTGCGATCGTTCCAAAGCTCCTGCATGCTGGTGCTTCGCGTGCTCTCCAAGGACTCCTCTCAAAATCGTCTCTCGCTCGTGGGGGGCGTGGCGTCACAGGTTCGCTCTCTGACGCATCTCCTCAAAAGGCTTGCGCGCGCGCTTTTATATCGCGCGTCGCGATCAACCTGCGCCACGCCCGTGCTGGTACCTCACCAGTCCTGATTGGCGGATGGGGGCTCACTGGCTCCACCTTCCAATGACGATGGCGGAGACACGCCTTTCTTCTCCGAAATTACCTCTTGGCTAATGGTGGAGTGCAGTTGGCAATTGCTGACAAATGGGGAATTGGAAGAGAATCTACCTTATTTCACTTCGGTGCAATGCAGTGTCCATTAATGGAAGACAGAGCCTTAAACTAATACACATAATAAAGAGATAACTACTGAAAAGGGAAATCTATGATTTGCTACGTGATTGTATATGGACTAACTTAGGGACGACCTTTTGACCTTTACACACAACACGGAGGGTGATATTTACACACACAAAAAAA
The DNA here is from genome assembly GCF_964187855.1 of Myxine glutinosa. Taxonomy (NCBI): domain Eukaryota; kingdom Metazoa; phylum Chordata; class Myxini; order Myxiniformes; family Myxinidae; genus Myxine; species Myxine glutinosa. The sequence goes on from NC_136273.1 coordinate 78,929,611, forward strand.
CACAATTCTCAAATCCACAACTATATATATATATATATATATATATATATACATATATTAATGTTGCGGTTTTAGAACCCTCACTTGTAAATATCTCTTGTATATAAATTCTCATCATTAAAGGTTAAAGGTAGCACCCCTATATAGGCCACAAGCAACACGTAGGACACCATAGAATTCCAGTTATTTCATTATTATGTGTTTTAGATAAGGCCGTGTTTCCAATAGTTGAATCTGCCTTGCATCAATTAAATAAGACTAGGTCCCAATTCCGTCCATTTTGCGACCTCCCTCTCCAAGCGACGCCATTACGCACCCCTACAGTCGGTGCCTCATGACCCCTCCCAATTCTGTTACGCGCCTTTGTTAGCGCTCGCTCAACGCCGCCATAAGACATGCGGTTAGGCCCGAGAAAAGGGGGCGAATCGCCAAGAAGGTGTGGCATGTCAACCAGCCGTCAAAGGCATGGCCGGTAAGCCCTCACCAGCCAACCAGGGCTGAGGTAACATCGCTGGCAGGCGTGCTTTTTGGCACGCGGAGTGATCTTTGCTCGCGTTATATAAGCGTGAACGCAAAGCCCTTTCACGGACTTGGTCGGGAGCGCTGGTTGCTTCAAAAGACTGATACGGAGCGCACATTTGGGAGAGGACTCACTCGTGTGGCATGTCAACCAGCCGTCAAAGGCATGGCCGGTAAGCCCTCACCAGCTAACCAGGGCTGAGGTAACATCGCTGGCAGGCGTGCTTTTTGGCACGCGGAGTGATCTTTGCTCGCGTTATATAAGCGTGAACGCAAAGCCCTTTCACGGACTTGGTCAGGAGTGCTGGTTGCTTCAAAAGACTGATACGGAGCGCACATTTGGGAGAGGACTCACTCGCTGGCGCTGATAAGAGAACTTGGGAGAGGGGGCGTGTAGCACGAATGTGCAAATATCATGTACGAAGGACACCAGCTTTCCGCCCGCTATATATAAGGTCCGGTCACGTTCCAAGATAGGCGGAGCTGCCTGCTGGGTTTCGCCGCTGGACTGGAGCCTCAACTGGAGCCTGGACCCCATCGCCGGACCCTCTAGCTGGCCATCAACCAACTACAAATCCCCGTGTGAGTGTGTATGTTTGTCTGGGGTATTAGAATAAGACTGTTATAAGACTGCCCGGTGTGCTGCTTCTTCCTCTTCCTCTTGTATATCCCTTTCGTTTCCTCTTCCTTCCGTACATTTGTGAATAAACCCATCTTTGTTCTTCCTGTACTCTGGTTTCCTCTCCATCCGATCGCATCCGTCCTTTCTATCATTGGGTAAACGTGGCACTGTGGGAGCTGTGCTCGCACGATAAAATCGGACAAAATGGACAACGCCAGGAATTAGGTTTCTCTGAGCTATTTATTCCCAGCTCACTCAAACGAACTCCAAAGCACTGCCTCAGCCCATCGAACGGGCGGCAATATATATCAGAAACTCAACGCACAAAAGCCACGCCTCTCAGGCAGGGCGTGGTATGCAAATAGATAAGCCATGCCTCTCAACGGGGCGTTGTATTCAAGGCAAGCGTTTGCCCGGTAAAGGCAAGTCTCAACACGGCCGGGCGAGTCCGGACACGTGACCGCTCGCCGGTTGCGTCATCGGCCGGTGCAGGGTAATTGTGTCATGCTACCGGTAACCGCTACACGCGCCCCCCCAGAATTAACATGCACCGGGAGAGTCCGTTTGAGGGGGGTCTTGATGACCCGGCCGAAACGACCCCTGATGATCCGTGTGGGGGTGGTAGGTGGCGGGGCGGTGGATGGTCGGGCGGGGGGGCCTGGTTGACGGGGGACGGCGCCGACGTGGAGGAAGGGCCAACCATGGAGGTTGGTCGAGGTCCAAATGGGCTGGCTTGAGGCGGTCCACGGAGATGCGGTCCGCCTTGCCGCCGATGTCGATGGTGAACGACTTGTCGTCCCTCTTCAGGACCCGGAAAGGTCCATCGTACGGCGGTCGGAGCGGTCCACGGTGTGCGTCGTGCCGGATAAAAACGTACTCCGCAGTGCGAAGTGCTGGGGGGACGTGGGGTTGGGGGCAGCCATGGTGGGATGTGGGCACGGGGGCAAATCTCCTGGAGGCCTCCTGGAGGACCGAGCGTTGGCGAGCCACGGACCAGGGGCCGGTGGCGTCAGGGATGAAAATCGCCCGGCACGCGCAGTGGCTGGCCGTAGACCAGCTCGGCGGTGGAAGCCTGGAGGTCCTCTTTAGGTGCCGTTCGGACGCCCAATAGGACCCACGGGAGCCTGTCGGCCCAACCGTCGTCCTGGAGGCTGGCCCTGAGAGCGGCCTTCATCGAGCGGTAGAACCGCTCACACAAGCCGTTGGCTTGGGGGTGGTAGGCCGTCGTTCGGTGAAGCTTGACCCCCAAGGCCTGGGCGACCGCGCCCCAAAGCTCGGAGGTGAATTACGGGCCTCTATCAGAGGAGATGTCCAAGGGGGCGCCGAAACGGGCAATCCAGGTGCCAATGAAGGCCTGCGCCACGTCGGTGGATGTTGTTGATGCCAGCGGGACGGCCTCCGGCCACCTGGTGGTCCTGTCCACCATTGTGAGGAGGTGGGTGAAGCCCCGCGAGGAGGGAATGGGTCCCACCAGTTCCACATTGACGTGGTCGAAGCGCCGCGCGGGCATGTCAAATGGTGCCAACGGGGCCTGGGTGTGCCGGTGGACCTTTGCGCTGTGGCAAGCGACACAGGCATTGGCCCAGTCGCGGACGTCTTTACGGAGCTCGTGCCAGACGCATTTCGCTGCCACGAGCTTCTGTGATGCTTTCCGGCTCGGGTGGGAAAGGCCGTGGAGGGTGTCAAAAATGTGCCGCCGCCATCCGGTGAACACGATGGGGCGAGGTTGGCCCAGGGAGACGTCGCACAGGAGAACTGTGCCTGTGTCCTCGAAGGGGACGTCGGCCAACCGCAGGCCTGTGTCCGCTGTCCGGAGGGCTTGCACCATGGGGTCGGCGGTCTGGTCGGCCGCCATGCGGGCGAAGTCCACACCCAGGTGGACGGCGTTCGCGCCGGACCGGGAGAGGCAATCGGCCACAGCGTTGTCCTTGCCTGCGACGTGCCGGATGTCAGTCGTAAATTCGGACACGGCGGAGAGGTGGCGCTGCTGGCGGGCCGAACACGGCTCTGTAACCTTGGCCATGGCGAAGACCAGGGGTTTGTGGTCCACAAACGCCGTGAACGGGCGGCCCTCCAAAAGATGGCGGAAGTGGCGAACAGCCAGGTAAAGGCCGAGGAGCTCGTGGTCGAAAGCGCTATACTGGCGCTCGTTAGGGCGAAGCTGCCGGCTGAAGAAGGCCAGTGGTTGCCAAGCTCCGTTCACCCACTGTTCATGCATGGCGCCCACCGCGTAGTCGGAAGCGTCCGTGGTGAGGGCGATGGGTGCGTCGAGCGCCGGGTGCGCCAGCATGGTCGCGTTGACGAGGGCCAGCTTAGCGCCCGTGAACGCCGCGTCCATCTCTGTGGTCCAGGCGACGACGTGCTTGGCGGGCTTGCCCCGGAGGGCTTCGTACAGGGGGTGCATGAGTTGGGCGGCGCGAGGCACAAACCGGTGGTAGAAATTTACCATCCCCAAAAGTTCCTGTAGGGCCTTGATGGAGCGAGGGCGCGGGAAACTTGTGACTGCCTCCACCTTGGTAGGCAGCGGGACGGCCCCGCGCTTCGTGATGCGGTGCCCCAGGAAGTCGACGGCCGTTACGCCAAACTGGCATTTCGCCGGGTTGATGATGAGGCCGTGCTGGCCGAGGCGCTGAAAACGCGTGCGCAGGTGGACGAGGTGCTCCGCCCAGGAAGTGCTGGCGATGAGAATGTCATCCAGGTAGACGAACAGAAAGGTGAGATTGCGCAGCACACTGTCCATCAGCCGCTGGAAGGCCTGGGCCGCGTTCTTAAGGCCGAACGGCATTCGGAGGAACTCGAAGAGGCCAAAAGATGTAATTACAGCCGTCTTCGGAACGTCGGCCGGCCGGACAGGTACCTGGTGGTAGCCCCGAATGAGGTCGACCTTGGAGAAGATCACCCGCCCTGCCAAACGGGTGGAAAAGTCCTGTATGTGTGGTATCGGGTACCGGTCGGGGGTGGTGGCGTCGATGATGCGGCGGTAATCGCCGCATGGTCGCCATCCGCCACCTGGTTTGGGCACGATGTGCAGGGGCGAGGCCCACGTGCTATTCGAGCACCGCACAATTCCCCAATCGCTCCAGCGCGTCAAATTCCGCCTTCGCTACGGCGAGTTTGGCCGGGTCGAGGCGGCGAGCCCTGGCGTAGACCGGTGGACCTGTGGTCGGGATGTGGTGTTCGACGCTGTGCTTGACGGCGACGGTCGAAAACGTCGGCTGCGTGAGGGCGGGAAACTCGGCGAGTAGGCGGGTGAAATCGTCCACAGCCGGGAGCGCGCAGGCTAGCTTGGTCGGAGCGGAGCCGCTCAATGAGCAAGCGAGCGAGCTGAAGGTCTCTGCGTTGATGAGCCGACGCCGTTTGACGTCGACCAAAAGCCCATGCGCGCAAAGAAAATCTGCACCCAGCAAGGCCATGGGCACGTTCGCCGTGATGAAGTCGCACCTGAAGCGCTGGCAGAATGCGTCACTTCGCGAACCGAAGGTGCGGATGGGGGAACCGTTTGCGGCGACCAAAGCGGGGCCGCATAGCGCAGCCTGTTTGTCCTCCACTGAGGCGGGTATCATGCTCAGCTGAGCACCGGTGTCACACAAAAAACGCCGCCCAGACTCCGTGTCCGTGATAAACAGAAGGCGGCCTGAATGGCCGACGCTCATGGCAGGCAGCGAGCGCCGGCCTGGTCGTTTCCCGACCCGCCGAAAGTGCATGATGGGCGGCACGTTCTGGCCTTCTGCCCGAACCTGGCGTGGTAATAGCACATGGTCCGCTCTGGTGGGGGCTCCGGCGGTCGCGTCGGGTTTGGTCGACGGGGCGTCGCGGCGGCCGCTGCTGCCAGTGGTGCTGACTCGGCCGGTGGAGATGCCGGTCGTGGCGTGGGCGTTGCCTCGGTCAGCCCAGGGTCCCAGGCGGCCGCTCCGACATGTCGCCTGGCCGAGCAAAATTTATCGGCCTCCTTGGCCAGGGCGCGAGGCTCCGTGATGGGCGAATTAGCCAAAGCTAACCGTACCTGCCCGGGTAGCCGCTGGAGGAACAGCTCGCGGAAGAGGAAGTCCGGGCTGTGGTCACCGAGAAGAGCAAGCATGTGGTCCATGCGCTTGGACGGACGGGCGTCGCCCAGCTCCGGGAGGTGTAGTAGTTGTCATGCGCGTTCAGTCTCCGTGAGTCCAAATGCACCGAGGAGTAGGTCTTTGAGCGCGCCGTATTTGTCGGCGTCCGGCGGGTGCTGTAGGAAGCTCAGAACCCGGGAAGCGGAGGAGGTGTTGAGCGCGGAGACCACGTGGTGGTAGCGCGTCGTGTCCTCCGTAATGTTTCACAGGGCGAATTGAGAATCCACTTGAGCAAACCAAACGGCCGCGTGAGATTCCCAAAAGCCCGGGAGCTTCAAAGCTACAGCCAACTCCATCGTCGTGTTCGTAGAAAGGGGTCACCAAATGTGGGAGCTGTGCTCGCACGATAAAATCGGACAAAATGGACGATGCCAGGAATTAGGTTTCTCTGAGCTATTTATTCCCAGCTCACTCAAACGAACTCCAAAGCACTGCCTCAGCCCATCGAACGGGTGGCAATATATATCAGAAACTCAACGCACAAAAGCCACGCCTCTCAGGCGGGGTGTGGTATGCAAATCGATAAGCCACGCCTCTCAACGGGGCGTGGTATGCAAGGCAAGCGTTCGCCCGGTAAAGGCAAGTCTCAACACGCCCGGGCGAGTCCGGACACGTGACCGCTCGCCGGTTGCGTCATCGGCCGGTACAGGGTAATTGTGTCATGCTACCGGTAACCGCTACAGCACGATTGAAACCGCTCAGAATCGGGTTTAGTCTCTTTGTTAATAACTCGGTCGCCGATTGCTATCCGCTCAGCATTGTCCATCGTATCCGTGGTTCGAGCGGGAGTTATTCCCTCGTTTCTGGCCGGCGTTGGTACTTAGGTAGTAGTGAACCCCTAGGCCTAACAAACCCTATCTCACGCCGCGCCGGGAAGGACGTTATAACTTCTAAGGACTCGGGTCGGCCAGCTAAAAAGACAAGGGGATTAACCCCCCCTTGATAAGGGGAGCGCCGACCCCCGAGATCCGTAACAATATATATATATATATATATATTGTTACAGATTCGTCACTTCCGTTGTTGTGGTTTTCATCCACTGTAAACATTTTTGATTCCATGTACTATTATTGTTGTCATTTGAGGGAAATAGAGATTACTATTTTCAAAAGGTAAAAAGTTAATGTTTTAAATGAAACCGGAACCGGACGACGATGAAGAGGAAGAAGAGGAAGAGGAGGAAGAGAAGGCGGAGCGAGTGAGTCGGACAAGAAGCCGAGCTGCTTCAAGGTCCTGAGCGAACGTTGGCGAACGTGGGTCACGTGTGAACTTTTGGTTTCATGGGAAAGGGATTCCTGCGACAGAATTGTTATCGCTGTGACAGATAAACCTGCGTGACAGGTTTTGCGGTTGATTCCGAGGAGAATCATCGGAGTGCCGTTACGCCACGAGAACGGGCCGTCGGCCATTTTTACCTCGCGCAGGATTTGCGCATCGCTCAAGGTTTTTCGCCTCGCTTTAACCATTGTCACCGCCTTCAGACGTTAATCTGTGTGTAACGTGGCTTTTGAGTGGGAAATCTGCGGTTCACCGATCGGGAGCCGTGGGACGTCCATACCCGAGGGTGTGATTTCCCAGTCGCCTTGAGGGCACCTTTGCGCAGCTTTGGCAGCGGGACTGTGACTGTCATCTGAACGGGATTCTGGTCTCGATTGGACATCGTCTGACGATCACTGGAGCGGATCGACTTTGGCTTGATGCCGGAATAGAGACATTGGGGAATGTTCTTCTTTTCGCTCACTTGGAGCACAGTGAGTTATATTGTACGAACCTGATGGTACCATCATAGGACAAATATATTGGTTGTACAATTGATTACTATTGTTGTTGTACTGTTATTCTTGTGTGATCTTAGTACAATACTTGTTTGTTGGTAACAATTGGTTTGGTTTCACCATTGATCTTTGACATACAGAATAACACATCTTTCTGCCGTGACTCCTCTCGGGGCTCGGAGGTACACCGTGACTGGGATTTGGGGAGGAGCACGTAACAATATACAGACTTGGCATTTAATATGGAATATTTTTTTTCTTGACTTGGGTTTACTTTCTTAACTCAGTATATCAATCTGGTGAGTTTCTTTTACACTTTGGTGATTTATTTGTTAAAAGAACCATCTCACTGATTGTCTGTCGCAGCAAGACGTCAACAACAGGATTATATCACATGTGGCATGGCAAAATGTATGGACAGGTGCATTTGATGATTGGCTTCACAGTCGGGTATACAAGGGTTGTTGCGTTCTGTATTCGTGGAAAACAACTGCTGCACGTCTCCAAAAGTTATTGCCGCTTCCTCTGGAGATGGTCCGTCAACTCGACAATGCTGTTTGTCATGGAGTGGTGGCTTTACGAAATTATGGCATGAAACAGTGTGCTATTGCTCAGCAGTATGGCATCACTCAAGGTCAGGTGTCAAAGATCCTGAAACGAAATGCTCAGAGGGGTGTCCCTACTCCAATACAGAGGCCAGGACGTCCCCGCAGAACCACAAGGAGGGATGATCACCAGCTGCACCGGTTAGTCCGCAATGGCCATTCCAAGTCAGCTAATCGGCTTAGGGCTGAGTGGCAGCAACTGACTAATGTGCCTATATCCAGAAGGCTAGTCAACCAACGACTGGTTCAAGCAGGCTATCGTGCCAGGCGTCCCCTGAGAAAGCCACGCCTGACCAGACAACACCGCCAGCGCCGATTGCAGTGGGCCAGAGAGCACCGTCAATGGCAGCCAGGACACTGGAATCACGTGATCTTCAGTGACGAGTCTATATTTCTGGTCTATCGTCAAGATGGCCATGCCCGAGTGCGCAGACAAGTGCATGAAGCCTACATCAAAGATTGTATAGTGCCAAGAGTCCAAGCTGGAGGTGGTGGGGTGACCGTTTGGGCTGCTTTTCATGCAGGTGGCAAAACTGACCTGGTTGTTCTGAATGGAAACCTGAACCAGTTCAAGTACGGGCCATTCTGGAAGAAACATTGCTTCCATTTGCTGGTGCAGCCTTTCGAGGAAACTTTGTCTTCCAAGATGACAATGCACGGCCTCATCGTGCTCGCAAGATCCAACACTTTCTTGCTGACCGTGGTGTAGAGCATGTGGAGTGGCCTGCCATGTCCCCGGATATGAATCCGATAGAGAACTTGTGGGCAGAATTAACGCGTCAAATCGACCACTTGGACCAGCATCCGACCTCTGTGCGTGAATTGCAGCAGGCTATTCGCTATTGACTTCCGTTTCCGGTCTTGCTGGCGAGGGTTCGTTTATTCTCAGCTCTCCACGCTCTCCATCGAAATCGAAGTTAAGTAATTGTTCCCATTTGTATTTTCGTTGTAACTGTATTTATTTTATGGTGTATATATTGTCTCCCGACAAAGATTTTCAGTGCAAATCTTTCATACCTGTATTGAAAGTCGTGTTAATTCGTGTCGTGTCTTGAGGCCTTGTACAGTGTACACTGTACAACCTTGAGGCTTTGTTTTTTTCTCAGCGGTCCGTCGTTTGTGATCCAATAACTTTCGTTCTCTGTTTTCCCAGTCTTTTCACCCCATAGCCTACTTCCTTATGTAAATCTCAACAAAAAAAAAACAAAAAAAATATTTCCTTCTCTGTTCTCATTCGTTTATTCATTCTTATTCGTTCGTTCGTTCTTCGACCACGTGTTTCTCCCCCATTTCCCCAGATAGAATGTCAAATTTCAACTCGTTATTTTATCGTCCATGCGTTATTGTTTGATTATATAGTTAGTTTTGGTTTGAATTTCCTGTAACTCGTAATTAATTAATCGTGTTCTGCTCCTCGTGTACGGCCTTGTAGTCGTACCCCCGTCGGTGTTTGTTAACTTAAGCGTGTTTTGCTTGGCTCTTAGTTTTTTCCCTTTTACCCCGAACATAATACTCTGTCTAACGTTCTAAATCCCTACCCCCCCCCACCACCCCCCCAAAAAAACAAAAAAAAACAAAAACATTTATTTTCCTTTCTCTGCGTGTACTGTTGTCTCATCCTGTATTTTCTGTCCAGGTGGGCTGTTCGCCCCGCCCCCATTATCTCCTTGCCATCCACCGTTTGCCCTGTTCACGTGACTCGTGGTGGTCCCTCTCGGCTCTCCCCCCGTTGGTATTTTGTGCATATAAGATTGTTCACGGTTCTGTTTAAATATTATTTAAATATGTTTAACCTTTCCCCTTCAGTGTTTTACTCAGTGGTATTTTACAACACGCTGTTTTTCTTCCTATTTACAAGGCTTTTCTCAATTTCCTCTCCAACTCATTCCACTTCAAAAAAAAGAAATTCAATATCTTATACGTCTCCCTCACTACATGGTCTAAATTCACATTCATTCCATCCCTCCTCCATCGTTCTGAATCGGATTGCTAACTTGAAAATCACAACAAACCCAATTTGTTTTCAATGTTCGTCTTTCATTAATCATCCACTTTCTAAATTCCCCTCTTGCCCCTCCCATCCAAATCCCCCCCCTTGCACCTACACTCCTAAACTCCCCCCTTGCCCCTCTACTCTTAAACTCCCCCCTTGCCCCTCTACTCCTGAACTCCCCCCTTGCCCTTCCCCTCCTAAACTCCCCCCTTGCCCCTCCCCTCCAAATCCCCCCCTTGCCCCTCCACTCCTGAACTCCCCCCTTGCCCTTCCCCTCCTAAACTCCCCCCTTGCCCCTCCCCTCCAAATCCCCCCTCGCCCCTACAGTCCTAAACTCCCCCCTTGCCCCTCCACTTCTAAACTTCCCCCTTGCCCCTTCCCTCCTAAACTCCCCCCTTGCCCCTCCACTTCTAAACTTCCCCCTTGCCCCTGCCCTCCTAAACTCCCCCCTTGCCCCTCCCCTCCTAAACTCCACCCTCACTCCTCCCCTTCAAAACTCCCCCCCAACCCCTCCCATTCAAATCTCCCCCCATACCATTCCCCTCCAATTCTCCCTCCTCCCCCCTCCTCCTCAAAGCTGCCTCCTCCCCACTTCGTCTCCCTTCTATCTCATACCTCCACCCCCCCCCAACCTTCTACTTTCCTCTGCCCCCCCTCAAACAACCCCTCACTGTGCCTCATCCCTTCACCATCAAACCTTTCATCCTCCTCATCCTTCCCTTTCTTGGAACTCTTCTGCAATCTCTGACACATTATCAACTGCTCTCCCTACCTCCCCCTCTCATCCTTCATCTTACCCTACTCCTCCCCTCCCCTGTCCTGTACCCGATGCTCCCCCTCTCTCTTCATTAACGGTATGGACCTCAAACATCCGCGGCCTTCGCTCAAACCTGACTGATCTCTCCATACAGGTTGCTTCTGACAATCCAGACTTGATCTGCTTAACAGAGACTTTCCTCCTTCAAGATGTCTCTGATTCCTTAATATCTCTTCCTGGTTACTCCCTCCTCTGGTATGATAGACCTGAGCCTCGTCCTGGTGGTGGGGTGGCTATCTTTATCAAAAACTCTCTTCCTCACTCTCCTTGCACTGCCCTCTCTCCTCCTCACCCCCAGGAGTACCTCTGGCTACGGCTTCCTCTCCGCTCCCACCTTTTGTTCATATGTGTCTGTACCGTCCCCCAAACAGTGATGACTCCATCTACATTTCACTGTCTGACAACATGGACCAACTTCTATCCACTCATCCCAACTCTCTTTTCCTCATATGTGGTGACTTCAACTGTCATCATGCCACCTGGTTGGGTGTGGGTTCCTCTCTCACCAGTCATGGCACTTCAGCAAAGGACTTCTGTGACTCACTGGGATTGACACAAGCTGTCAATTTCCCGACCCGGATCTCAGCCAATGGAGTATCTTCTCTTCTAGACTTGGTTATGACAAACTTCCCTGCTAATGTCTGCTGCTCTTCTTCTGCTCCAATCGGTTATTCTGATCATGTGCTCGTCAAAGTGGACATCTCTCTGGCCATTCTCAGAGAGCCTCCTCAGTGTCGACGAGTCTGGCATTTCACTCAGGCCGACTGGGACGGTCTTCAAGCAGCCATCAATCGTCTGGATTGGTCTCCCATCTCCACTGCCTCTGACATCAATTCTTCCTGGGAATTCTTCCAAAGCAAACTGATCTCTCTCATGCACAGATTTATCCCATCTCGCCTTCAGTTGTCTTACCCTTCCTCCCTTCCATGGTACACTGAATCTTGTGGTGAGGCAGTTGCCCTGAAACAACTTGCCTTTGCCTCTTGGAAGGCTAATCCAACTGAAGGCAATCTCAGTTCCTTCCACCAAGCTCGGAACAAGTGTGTGTCTACCCTCAGGAGTGCCAGGAAGCACTATCTCTCCTCACTCAAGAATGAACTCTCAAACCTGTCTCCTTCCTCCAAATCCTGGTGGCGTCTGGTCAAACCCGTTTCTGGTGTTTGTTCCCCCTCCATCCCCTCCCTTACCTCAAATGGCCACACAGTTGACATCGCACGTGACAAAGCCGAATGCCTCAACTCTGTGTTTGCCTCAAAATCCTTAGTCCCAAACCCATCTCTCTCTGTTCCCACCTTTCCCAGTCGAACCCAACTGCTCCTGGACTCTGTGTCCTTCTCTCCTGACAAGGTGGAGGAGTTTTTGTCAAACCTCGACTCTGATTCTGCAACTGGACCAGACGGCATCAGCCCACGGGTCCTAAAATCCTGCTCTGCCACTCAATCTCACCCTCTCTCTGTTCTTTTCACCCTATCTTTTGCTCAAGGTCATCTGCCAGCATCCTGGAAATCAGCAAACATTACCGTTTTACACAAAAAAGGTGCAAAAACAGATCCTTGCAACTACAGACCAATCAGCCTGCTCCCAATTATCAGCAAAGTCATGGAATCCATCATTGCTTCGGATATGAAATCTTTCCTCTTCTCCAATGGCTTGATCTCTGATCATCAATTTGGTTTCAGACCAGGTCACTCTACTCTGGACATGCTGCTTCTGCTGTCTCAACACTGGATGGAGGTCCTCAATGCCAAACAGGAAATCAGAGCTGTCTCCCTTGACATATCACGTGCCTTCGATACAGTCTGGCACCCAGCTCTGCTCACCAAACTCTCCTCCTATGGTATCCATGGAAATCTCCATGCATGGCTTGCGGACTTCCTCTCTGGTCGTAGTCAACGTGTGGCCCTGAATGGATTTCTCTCATCTCCCCTTCCTGTTCAGGCTGGAGTTCCCCAAGGCAGTGTGCTGGGCCCTGTGTTTTTTCTGGTCTTTATCAATGATCTCTCCGACTCTCTGGAAAATCCTCTCTATCTCTTTGCTGATGACTCCACTCTCTGCCGCTCCATTCCTCTTCCCTCAGATCGGCAGTCTGCAGCCTCCTCACTCTCTGAAGACCTGGCCAAAATCACAGACTGGTCAAACAAGTGGAACATGTCTTTCAATCCTGACAAATCTCACACTCTTACTATGTCTCTCCGAAAAGATCGACTGGACAACCCTCCCATCTACTTTCTCAACAATCCTCTCCAAGAAGTTCTGTCGCTCAAGCTTTTGGGTCTCACTATCTGCCATGATCTTTCTTGGGAAAACGACATTTCCAAGCTGGCCTCCAAAGCCAGTCGCCGACTGGGCATCCTCCGTCGTGCGAAGTCCTTCCTAGGCACACCTGAGCTCCTCACCACATACAAGGCTTTCATCCGCAGCTCAATGGAATACTGTTCTCCCCTATGGGCTGGTGCTCCTGCCTCACACCTGGCTCGGCTTCACGCTGTTGAATCCAAAGCTTTCAGAATCATTGGAATCTCCCGCGATGAAGCTATCTCTGAGGGCCTTTCACTCACTCACCGCAGGCAGGTAGGTGGTCTTTCTGTCTTCTACCGACTCCTCTCCGGCCTTGCTCCCCCCAGCTCTCTCTGTGCTCTGTCCCCCAAATATTCCTACAGGTCGCACAAGATCTGCCAGCCACCCTCTGATGGTTAAACTGCCGAAATCTCGGCTCTCTGCTCACCTTCACTCTTTCATTCCTCTTCTCTCCCGCCTCTGGAACAAACTCCCACACTCACTTCAATCACCCTCCTCCCTCCAGGTCTTTAAAACAGCTGTTCACCACCATCTCTTATCTTCCCCCATCCAAAACCTTGATCTTTTCTACCCCCACTAATTCACCCCAGATCCACCTTGTTTGAAATTCCAACTTCTTTCCTGGAAGTCCTGGCAGTGTCCATATGTTTTATACCTCTCCCACCCCCCCCCCTTCCCATGCCTCCCCCCAAAGCCCTCTCCCTCCCACAGTTCTCTCGATGTCTCCATGTCTCTCGGTCCCTGCTCTCAAATGTTGTGTTTGTGTCCTTCCCCCTCTCTCCCCATCTTGTCTACCGCTCCCGATGTTATTTGTTTTATGTGTCTGTTTGTCTTTCTGTGTGATTAATCTTCGCTCTTTCACGAGCCTCGATCTTGTATACAAAAAAAAAAAAAAAAAAAAAAACTGCATGGCAAGCGATTCCTGTCCAAACCTTGGAAAATCTCGTGAACAGCATGCCTCGACGTGTACGTGCTCTCCTGAATGCTCGTGGGGGTTACATGAAGTACTGAACTGTAATTTTACTGTCCGTAATCCCAGTCGTAAATTAACTTTTGTTTTTGTTAAAAAAAAATTGGCTAATGTGCAAAATAAAGAGATACTTCTGGAAACGTACAGAAGTTTAACACAGTACTGTCCTGAATTGAGTTCGATATCAGTTCACATCACTTTCAAGGATCAATTTATTTGTTTCGAAATGTCAAATGTGGTTTTTGTTTCTTTTAAAGGTCACATTAACAAAATCTAGAATAATTTCAACATAATTCCAATGAACTTTTGGTTCTAAGACATCTTGAAAAGTAAGTTCACCCCCACAAAAAAATATTCCATATTAAATGCCAAGTCTGTATATATATATATATATATATATATATATATATATATATATATATATATATATATATATATATATATTGTTATGGATCTCAGAGATGGCACTCCCCTCAGCAAGGGGGTGGGGTGGGGGGGGGGGGGTTAATCCCCCTTGGCCTGTTAAGCTGGCCGTCTCTAGTCCTGGTACTTATAACGCTCCTTTTCGGGGTGAAATTGGTCAGGGTTATTGGTCAAGGTGTTCTCCCGAATACCTTTACCAATCCCTCCGCAAAGCAGGGAGACAAGTACCGCTCGAACCACGGACAAGATGGTATTTGCCGAGCGGTTTAGCAATCCGCGATTCGAGCCGTTAGCAATCGACTAACCCCATTCTGAGCGTTGGCCAAATCGTGTCACAGGTACTCAATCGAAAGAAAGGACTAAAGCGATCGGGGGAGAATGAAACCAAAAGGGGTAAGAAATAACAGACATTTATTAATTATGTACAAAACCAAAGAAGAAGAGGAAACGAAAGTAATATACAGAACGAAGAAGAAGAAGATACACAGGGCAGCCTTAAACAGTGTTATATTATACCCCAGGACAACAAACAGACTCACACGACAGGGAATGGCAGGCAGGAATGACTGGAAGGAGGAGAAGGGTCCATGCAGGTGACAGGGTAGGAAGGTCCGGGCCGGTGCACAGCGTCGAGGTTGGCTCCAGTCCACGCTCCGGGATCGAGGCGAAAACCCGGCGGCAGCTGCACGTATTTGTTTCACGTGGTAGGGGCTTTTCGAAGCAGCTCGTCAGAGAGCTCCACGCAGCTTCGTCTCTCTCAGCCAGACCCCACCAAGCGCCATCTCCAACCCAAGTCGACTCTCTCAAAAGGCTCGTGCTGGCGCTTATATTACGCACTTCCAGATCAATGCGCGCTTCATAGAGCCACGCCCGTGATGGTATTTCATCAGCCCTGGTTGGCTTGTAAGGGCTCGCTGGCTCCACCTCTGATGGTGCGTCGACGTGCCACACCTTGTTCTTGTGGTCCCGCCCCCTTCTTCCTCGGCTTTGAGACCGCGTGCGCAATGGCGGTTTGGGGCCAACAACCGAATCAAGGCAAGGAGCAGCGAACGCCGTCCGACTGCTACTTTGAAGCGCGGGTGGGACGATTGGGGAAATTGAAAGGGGCCTATCTTATTTGATTAATGCAACGCAGATTCAACTATTGGGAACAGATCCATAACTGAAACACATAATAATGAAATAACTACGGAGAGGTCCTATGGTTCGCTACGTGTTGTACATGGACTAACTAGGGTGTGATCTTTAACAAGCTAATTGATGGGGATATTTACAGGGGAACATTTATAAGGGAAACATTTACTCAAAATTTACTAGTGAAGGTTCTAAAAACCATAACACAGCACCCGTTTTTCCTCTAGGGCCGTCCCGGCCCGAAATAACTTTACTTAATTTGACACTCAGGTGTAGTAGCCCTCTACTATTAACCTTACCCTTGAGTGCGACAGTTTTAAAACAACTAAGTATGTCCCGCCTGCAACGTTGCATCCTACCTAACAGACTCACGCCCACAGAATAACCGAATTGTGGAATGGTCTTCAAACTATACATAAAGCCGGTGGGGAGCATTATTTACAAAACACTAATTTGTATTTACAATGTGAACCCAGGACCTGTCATTTTGGGAGACAAAAAGAAAAGATCTTTTGCAAGAGGAAAGAGCATGCACTGCACTGCACCGATACACCATACTCAAATGCCCGGGGATGCACAATTGATATTGCTTGATATTGATGATGATACTCATCAATTCATATTGATGCACAAAAAGTCAAAACTTTACATGGGGTGTACTTACTTTTTCACGTGACTGTATGTTTATATGAATCGTTTAAAATAAAAAACCTTCAATTTCTGATATCTTGCCTTTTCATTTGGGCTTCCCAATTGAAGCCCCGCCCATAGGGCGGGTACCGTTGCTAGTTATAATAAAGCAAACATATATGGTTATGTCTGTTTATATGCGATCAAAACGTCTTCTTCTTCTTCAAATAAAATTAACACCTAAAACACAGTCCGTGAACTCTTTATTACGTTTATACTGCTGAGACCCCTCAGACCTTTGATGACCCTTTAAGTCCCCCAAGACCATTAAGACCACCAATACCCCTGAAGACCCAAAATACCCCATAGACCTAAAACACCCTGAAGACCCAAAACACCCTGAAGACAACAAAGACCCTTAAAGACCCTTTATACCCAAAGACCCTGAAAACCCCTCAGCACGTACATATGCGAGGGATAGGTGCAGACTTGAAGTTTGGGACGATTACACCTCACCACCACGTAATTCAAAACACCTCACCACCAAGTAATTCAAAACACCTCACCAACACGTAATTCAAAACACCTCACCCCCATGTAATTTAAAATACCTCACCCCCACGTAATTTAAAACACCTCAACCCACCTAATTTAAAACACATCACCACCAAGTAATTTAAAACACCTCACCCCCACGTAATTTAAAACACCTCACTCCCACCAAATTTAAAACACCTCACCACCACGTAATCCAAAACACCTCACCACCAAGTAATTCAAAACACCTCACCATCAAATAATTCAAAACACCTCACCATCACGTAATTCAAAACACCTCACCATCACATGATTTAAAAACACCTCACGACCACATAATTCAAAATACCTCACCCCCACTTGATTCAAAACCACCACCACGTTATTAAAAACACTTCACAACCATGGAAACAAAAGTTTGAGGGAGTCGTTAAGTGACAACACAGACACTGCCCAGATATGTAGATGTATAGATCGATGACTGTACCTGAGTTGCTGTTTTGTCATGGTTTACACCAATCATAATACAAACAATTATTTTGCACAATGTGTTTGTAATATACGTGATATTACATTTGATAAATAATTGAAGTTGAAGATTTCAGTAAAAAAAACAAAAAATTCAAAAAAATTCGAAAAAATAAAAATAAATAACATCAAAATTTTTCTAAATAAATATCCTTAGGACATACCCATGGGAGAGATAGGTGCATACCAAAAGTTTGGTACGATTTCACAAACGTTTGAGGGAGTAGTTCAGTGACACAACACAGACACTGCACAGATATATATATATATATATATATATATATATATATATATATATATATATATATATATATATATATATATATATATATATATATATATATATATATACAGACTTGGCATTTAATATGGAATTTTTTTTTTTGTGGGGGTGAACTTACTTTTCAAGATGTCTTAGAACCAAAAGTTCATTGGAATTATGTTGAAATTATTCTAGATTTTGTTAATGTGACCTTTAAAAGAAACAAAAACCACATTTGACATTTCGAAACAAATAAATTGATCCTTGAAAGTGATGTAAACTGATATCGAACTCAATTCATGGACAGTACTGTGTTAAACTTCTGTACGTTTTCCAGAAGTATCTCTATTTGGCACATTAGCCAAATTTTTTTTTAACAAAAACAAAAGTTAAATTACGACTGGGATTACGGACAGTAAAATTACAGTTCAGTACTTCGTGTAACCCCCACGAGCATTCAGGAGAGCACGTACACGTTGAGGCATGCTGTTCACGAGATTTGCCAAGGTTTGGACAGGAATCGCTTGCCATGCAGTGACAATAGCCTGCTGCAATTCACGCACAGAGGTCGGCTGCTGGTCCAAGTGGTCAATTTGACGCTTATTCTGCCCATAAGTTCTCTATCGGATTCATATCCGGGGACATGGCAGGCCACTCCATATGCTCTACACCACGGTCAGCAAGAAAGTGTTGGATCATGCGAGCACGATGAGGCCGTGCATTGTCATCTTGGAAGACAAAGTTTCCTCGAAAGGCTGCACGAGCAAATGGAAGCAATGTTTCTTCCAGAATGGCCCTGTACTTGAACTGGTTCAGGTTTCCATTCAGAACAACCAGGTCAGTTTTGCCCCCTGCATTAAAAGCAGCGCAAACGGTCACCCCACCACCTCCAGCTTGGGCTCTTGGCACTATACAATCTTTGTTGTAGGCTTCATGCACTTGTCTGCACACTCGGACGCGGCCATCTTGATGATAGACCAGAAATCTAGACTCGTCACTGAAGATCACATGATTCCAGTGTCCTGGCTGCCATTGACGGTGCTCTCTGGCCCACTGCAAATCGGCGCCGGCGGTGTTGTCTGGTCAGGCGTGGCTTTCTCAGGGGACGCCTGGCACGATAGCCTGCTTGAACCAGTCGTTGGTTGACTAGCCTTCTGGATACAGGCACATTTGTCAGTTGCTGCCACTCAGCCCTAAGCCGATTAGCTGACTTGGTACGGTCATTGCGGTCTAACCGGTGCAGCTGGTGATCATCCCTCCTTGTGGTTCTGCGGGGACGTCCTGGCCTCGGTATTGGAGTAGGGACACCCCTCTGAGCATTTCGTTTCAGGATCTTTGACACCTGACCTTGAGTGATGCCATACTGCCGAGCAATAGCACGCTGTTTCATGCCGTAATTTCGTAAAGCCACCACTCCATGACAAACAGCATTGTCGAGTTGACAGACCATCTCCAGAGGAAGCGGCAATAACTTTTGGAGACGTGCAGGTTGTTTTCCACTAATGCAGAACGCAACAACCCTTGTATACCCGACTGTGAAGCCAATCATCAAATGCACCTGTCCGTACATTTTGCCACACCACCTGTGATATAATCCTGTTTTTTTTTTTGTTTTTTTTGTTTTTTTGTATACAAGATCGAGGCTCGTGAAAGAGCGAACATTTATCACACAGAAAGACAAACCGACAAGCCGACACATAACCGACAAACCGACATAAAACAAATAACATCGGGAGCGGTAGACAAGATGGGGAGAGAGGGGGAAGGACACAAACACAACATTTGAGAGCAGGAACCGAGAGACATGGAGACATCGACTTTGACTGTTGTTGACTTCTTGCTGCGACAGACAATCGGTGACATGGTTCTTTTAACAAATAAATCACCAAAGTGTAAAAGAAACTCACCAGATTGATATACTGAGTTAAGAAAGTAAACCCGTCAAGAAAAAAAATATATTCCATATTAAATGCCAAGTCTGTATATATATATATATATATATATATATATATATATATATATATATATATATATATATATATATATATATATACAAAAAAGGAATATATATATATATATACAAAAAAGGAATGTATATATATATATATATATATATATAATATAATTTACAAGGTTTTGAGTGCATTCGTCTCGGCGTGCTCCATGTGTGCACACTTGTGTTCTCGAAGCAACAAAACGGGTCCCACCCCATTGGGATGAAAAAGAGAGAAAGAGTATACCCACGAGTTGGTGAAGCAACTGTCTCCAAACACCCTAGATTCGATCGAACCTCCCAGGGTGGGGCTGTCGGTCCCACCACGCGGTTCCTCCATTTCTGGAACTTTTGCGCCACCTAGACGCCGCCCTCAATCGGAGCGAATTTGTAGAGAACTCCGCATGTGAGAAGGAGCGCGTCTGCGCGTTCGGGGGCGATGTTCGAGGTTGAGCTTGGCGTCATGGGCGGGGTTGGGTGGAGTGGAGGAGTGGTGGTGGGCGAATGCGGTTCAAAAGAGTCTGGTCCGGGTTGTTCCCACGTCATTGCGCCTGTGAGCGGGACCGATATCGGCTTTTCGAGCCGGCTCCGAAGCTCGTGCTAACGGGACAGGATGATGGACGGTATCGAGAGTGGACGAGATTCCCCTTCGGCGACGATCACAGATGTAATTGCGTGGAGCATCGCACGGACCGACTCTGGTACCTTGGACAGCTCCCGTGCTGCGGCAACCCGTTAGGAGGGAGAGTCGATCCTCCGTATTTTCTCTTGACCATCATCTCGTCCCAACCCATTCCGCTTGGTCCACCACGACCACCCCCACCATACCACACCCTCACCCGCCCCTCCGCCGCATCCAAACTCGGAACGCGCGTCCTTCTTGTAATCTCGTTCCATCGATTCCATTCGCTGGACAGAGCGAGTAAACGTGTCTGCAGTTGCGTTTGTCGAACCAGTTCTTAAAACCCGTGGATAGTCCCCAAGGTGCGAGTCAGACGATGGACGCCGGACGCCCGGGGTGAGGACGCTCTGAGCGAGGTCCACGCCTGGAGCGGTCTCGCCCGACAGGGAATAAAAATGCCCAAGTTGTTCGTGTACAACCGTTTCCTCGTGGTGGTGCCTTGGGTGCTGGTCGTGATCCTGGTGACGGATATGGACCTCAGCAAGGAGCGCTTGAGCCTGTCGTCCTACCGATACCTGCAAGCCTGGGTGCGTCGTGGCAACGGCTCGGGCGAGGTCGCGAAGCCGATGCTCTACGTCATCACGCCGACGTACACGAGGCCAGTGCAGAAGGCCGAGCTCACGCGGCTCATGAACACGTTTCGCCAGGTGCCGCGTTTCCACTGGCTCTTGGTCGAGGACTCTGCCCAGAAAACGGAGCTGGTGCGCGGCTTCCTTGCCAGGTGCGGACTCCCTCACACTCACCTGAACGTGGCCACGGCACGTCGCTTTAAGCGCACCGGCCTTCCCCGGGCCACGGAGCAACGCAACGAGGGTCTTCGGTGGCTCCGCACGCAGCGGGAGCACCTGGAGCCCGGGGTGGTCTACTTCGCGGACGACGACAACACTTACAGCCTCGAACTCTTCGAGGAGGTGAGACGCCATCGCCATTCATATCATAGTTTCGTCGGAGAAATACTTGCGCATAACAGGTGGGACGGGGACAAGAAGGGGAGAAGGAAAGGTACGGCGCTTCAGTCATTCGACGAGGTGCATAACCGCACCAACTGGTGGTGATCCTTTATGGTTTATGGAAGTGGTGACGGGGTCACGTGGTGTCACAGGTAGCACAGCTTACAGCATAACGCGAAGGCAATTTTTCTTTCTGCAAGGAGATACAAGATTGTAGTTAATAAGGCGTTTAATTAAATATATGCCATCTCAATTGTTTTGAATGCATGGTGCACAGGTAGTATATAAATATTTAATAATTCCTGCTTTAATTACACCTGAGCATATTTGTCCTGCACGACGGACTGTAATGTCCACCTTCGGAGGGTTCGCGAAAAGTAAATGGTCTTCATTGAAGAAATTCTAGGTTCAGTGGGCACTTCCTTTATTTGTGGAATTGAAAAAATATTTTCTTAGCTGGAATTTTAGTGCCCACCGCGAGTTGCCCGGAGGGCATTAAGAGTCGACCGGGAATGCGTGCAAGACCACGGAGCGACAGGTAGACGTAAACCTGCAGACTATACCGCGTCCATGGTGAGGGTCACTAATGTTGGCCTATTAACCAATAATCCATCAACTACACCAGATCCATGGTGAGAGTCGCAAAGGTTGGGTTAATAACCAATCATCCACTAACTCCACGGCATCCATGATAATGGTCACAAATATTGGGCTCTTAACCAATATTCCATTAACTACACCAGATCCATGGTGAGAGTCACAAATATTGGGTTTTTAACAAATAATCCATTAACTACACCAGATCCATATTGGGGGTCACAAATATTGGGTTATTAACAAATAATCCATCAACTATACCACGTCCATGGTGAGGGTCACAAATATTGGGTTATTAACAAATAATCCATCAACTATACCACGTCAATGGTGAGGGTCACAAATATTGGGTAATTAACCAATAATCTATTAACTACACCAGATCCATATTGGGGGTCACAAATATTGGGGTATTAACCAATAATCCATTAACTACACCAGATCCATATTGGGGGTCACAAATATTGGGTTATTAACAAATAATCCACCAACTATACCGCGTCCATGGTGAGGGTCACTAATGTTGAGATGTTAACCAATAATCCATTAACTACAGGGTATCTATGGTGAGGGTCACAAATGTTCGGACATTGGCCAATAATCCATTTACGACACCGGACCAATGGTGAGGTCACAAATGTTGGGTGATTAATCAATATTCCATTAACTACACCAGATCCATGGTGAGTGTCACAAATATTGGGTTATTAACCAATAATCCATTAACGACACCGGACCAGTGGTGAGGTCACAAATGTTGGGTGATTAATCAATATTCCAATAACTACACCAGATCCATATTGGGGGTCACAAATATTGGGGTATTAACCAATAATCCATCAACGACACCAGATCCATAATGGAGGTCACAAATATTGGGGTATTAACCAATTAATCCATTAACTACACCAGATCCATATTGAAGGTCACAAATATTAGGGTATTAACAAATAATCCATCAACTATACCGCGTCTATGGTGAGGTTCAAAAATATTGAGTTATTAACAAATAATCCACAACTATACCGCGTCCATGGTGAGGGTCACCAATGTTGAGATATTAACAAATAATCCATCAACTATACCGCGTCCATGGTAAGGGTCACTATTGTTGAGATATTAACCAAAAATCCATTAACTACACAGTATCTATGGTGAGGGTCGCAAATGTTCGGCCATTGGCCAATAATCAATTTACGACACCGGACCAATGGTGAGGTCACAAATGTTGGGTTATTCACAAATTATCCATTAACTACACCAGATCCATATTGGAGGTCACAAATATTGGGGTATTAACCAATAATCCATCAACTACACCAGATCCATATTGGGGGTCACAAATATTGGGGTATTAACAAATAATCCATTAACTACACCAGATCCATATTGGGGGTCACAAATATTGGGGTATTAACAAATAATCCATCAACTATACCGTGTCCATGGTGAGGGTCACAAATATTGGGTTATTAACAAATAATCCATTAACTACACCAGATCCATATTGGGGGTCACAAATATTGGGGTATTAACAAATAATCCATCAACTATACCGCGTCAATGGTGAGCGTCACAAATATTAGGTTATTAACAAATAATCCATCAACTATACCGCATCCATGGTGAGGGTCACTAATGTTGAGATATTAACCAATAATCCATTAACTACACGGTATCTATGGCTCGGGTCGCAAATGTTCGGCCATTGGCCAATAATCCATTTACGACACCGGACCAATGGTAAGGTCACAAATGTTGCGTGATTAATCAATATGCCATTAACTACACCAGATCCATGGTAAGGGTCACAAATATTGGGTTATTAACCAATAATCCATTAACGACACCAGACCAATGGTGAGGTCACAAATGTTGGGTGATTAATCAATATTCCATTAACTACACCAGATCCATGAAGAGGGTCACTCATGTTGAGATATTAACCAATAATCCATAATTAATCAATCATAATAATCCATCATAATAATCAATTTCATATATCAATCATATCAATGTGATATGAATGATTGACCATACCCGGTACCTGTATACCTGTATACCTGCCATACCATACCTGTTACAGTGCAGCGCATGACCTTTCCTCTTTTCGAAAGCTCTGTTTTTGTCAATATCAATCATATCATAATAATCCATCATAATAATCAATAATCCATAATCCATCCATAATTCATTCATATTCAATCCATTAACGACATCGGATCCATGGTGAGAGTCACAAATATTGATGTATTAACCAATAATCCATTAATTACACCAGATCCATATTGGGGGTCACAAATATTGGGGTATTAACAAATAATCCATCAACTATACCGCGTCCATGGTGAGGGTCACAAATATTGGGTTATTAACAAATAATCCATTAACTTCACCAGATCCATATTGGGGGTCACAAATATTGGGGTATTAACAAATAATCCATCAACTATACCGCGTCAATAGTGAGGGTCACAAATATTGGGTTATTAACAAATAATCCATCAACTATACCACGTCCATGAAGAGGGTCACTAATGTTGAGATATTAACCAATAATCCATTAACGACACGGTATCTATGGTGAGGGTCACAAATGTTCGGCCATTGGCCAATAATCCATTTACGACACCGGACCAATGGCGAGGTCACAAATGTTGGGTGATTAATCAATATTCCATTAACTACACCAGATCCATGGTGATGGTCACAAATATTGGGTTATTAACCAACAATCCATTAACGACACCGGATCCATGGGAGATTCACAAATATTGGGATATTAACCAATAATCCATTAATGACACGGCATCTATGGTAAGGGTCACAAATATTGGGTTATTAACAAATAATCCATTAACTACACCAGATCCATATAGGGGTCACAAATATTGGGATATTAACCAATAATCCATTAACTACACCAGATCCATATAGGGGGTCACAAATATTGGGATATTAACCAATAATCCATTAACTACAACAGACCCATATTGGGGGTCACAAATATTGGGATATTAACCAATAATCCATAAACTACATGGCATCTATGGTAAGGGTCACAAATGTTGGGCTATTAGCCAATGATCTTTTAACTCCACGGCATCCATGGTGAGGGTCACAAATATTGGGTTATTTACAAAGAATCCATTAACTACACCAGATCCATATAGGGGGTCACAAATATTGGGATATTAACCAATAATCCATTAACTACAACAGACCCATATTGGGGGTCACAAATATTGGGATATTAACCAATAATCCATAAACTACATGGCATCTATGGTAAGGGTCACAAATGTTGGGCTATTAGCCAATGATCTTTTAACTCCACGGCATCCATGGTGAGGGTCACAAATGTTGGGCTATTAAACAAGAATCCATTATCTCCACGGCATCCATGGCGAGCGTCACAAATGTTGGGTTTTTACCAAAACTCCATGAACTGCATTGCGTCCATGGTGAGGGTCACAAATATTGGCTTATTAACAAATAATCCATTAACTACACCAGATCCATATTGGGGGTCACAAATATTGGGTTTTTAACAAATAATCCATCAACTATACCGCGTCCATGGTGAGGGTCACAAATATTGGGTTGTTAACAAATAATCCATCAACTATACCGCGTCCATGGTGAGGTTCACAAATATTGGGTTATTAACCAATAAGCTAAAGGTGTTTTTTTTTTTTTTTAACCAATAAGCTATTAACTGCACCAGATCCATATTGGGGGTCACAAATATTGGGGTATTAACCAATAATCCATTAACTACACCAGATCCATATTGGGGGTCACAAATATTGGGGTATTAACCAATAATCCACGAACTACACCACATCCATATTGGGGATCACAAATATTTGGTTATTAACAAATAATCCATCAATTATACCGCGTCCATGGTGAGGGTCACAAATATTGGGGTATTAACAAATAATCCATCAATTATACCGCGTCCATGGGGAAGGTCACAAATATTGGGTTGTGAACCAATAATAATCTATTAACCTCACCAGATCCATATTGGGGGTCACAAATATTGGGGTATTAACCAATAATCCACGAACTACACCACATCCATATTGGGGGTCACAAATATTTGGTTATTAACAAATAATCCATCAACTACACCGCGTCCATGGTGAGGGTCACAAATATTTGGGTATTAACCAATAATCCATTAACACCAGATCCATATTGGGGGTCACAAATATTGTGGTATTAATAACTAATCCATCAACTATACCGCATCCATGGTGAGGTTGACAAATATTGGGTTATTAACAAATAATCCATCAACTATACCGCGTCCATGGTGAGGGTCACTAATGTTGAGATATTAACCAATAATCAATTAACTACACGGTATCTTTGGTGAGGGTCACAAATGTTCGGCCATTGGCCAATAATCCATTAACGACACCGGATCCATGGTGAGAGTCACAAATATTGTGATATTAACCAATAATCCATTAACTACACGGCATGTATGGTAAGGGTCACAAATGTTGGGCTATTAGCCATTGATCTATTAACTCCACGGCATCCATGGTGATGGTAACAAATGTTGGGCTATTAGCCAATGATCTATTAACTCCATGGCATCCATGGTGAGGGTCACAAATGTTGGGTTTTTAACCAAAACTCCATGAACTGCATTGCGTCCATGGTGAGCGTCATAAATATTGGGTTATTAACCAATAAACCCATTAACTTCACCTTAATTCTCCTACATCCAGAACCTTCAAATGAGCTTGAACGCGAAACTCTCACACAACCTTCAGTTTGAAGTGAACCCACAACCTCTGGGATTCACCTTTGTACAGTACCTTCGCGGTTATATAACATACACTCCACCTAAAGAGGCAGTATAACAAACAACTAGTGGTAATTGGCATCAGTGTTCAATGTTCATATACAGGGACACACAGCAGGTGTCCACATGAACGCCTTATCGAGCTGGTCCATTTTACCCGATTGTTTAACCATCTTTCACCGGCCGTGTATATATGTCCAGGTGGCCGTTAACCCTTCCCCTCTTGTAGCCACGGTCATGGGTTTAACCCCTGGATCTCGGCCACATTTGGAAGGTATACTGTGCCCCCCTCGGGCAGTCAAGGCGAAACACGGACGCCATGTAAATCATGGGAAACAATTCCTGAGGCAAGCCCAAGGAAACGCCGCGTCTTCCTACCCATTCCGCGCTTTGTTAAACCCGCGATGCTCGGCGACCGTTTAATGACGTCACGAGAACTCTCAGTTGTGGGTGGATGTGACGTGCGAACGTTTAATGACATCATGAGAACACTCAGTTGTGGGTGGGTGACGTGCGACCGTTTAATGACGTCACGATAACTCAGTTGTGGGTGGATGTGACGTGCGACCGTTTAATGACGTCACGAGAACTCTCAGTTGTGGGTGGATGTGACGTGCGACCGTTTAATGACGTCACGAGAACTCTCAGTTGTGGGTGGATGTGACGTGCGACCGTTTAATGACGTCATGAGAACTCTCAGTTGTGGGTGGATGTGACGTGCGACCGTTTAATGACGTCACGAGAACTCTCAGTTGTGGGTGGATGTGACGTGCGTGCGCGCCTACGTTGCCTTGTGACTAGCTCCCGTTCACTTCGCAGGTTCGCAGCGTCCACAAGGTCGGCGTCTGGCCGGTGGGGCTGGCGGGCGGACGGCGCTACGAGAGGCCTGTGGTGGAAGACGGACGTGTCGTCACCTGGTACACGGGTTGGCGGGCAGACCGGCCCTTTGCTACGGACATGGCAGGTGCGAGTGGTGCTTTCCGAGGTGCTGAATGTTCCGTGAAGAACGTAACAATTACACTTTCATTTGAAATTGATTATTGAGTTATTAAATTTGCTACTTCATCGATCTCCTTTTTAGCTGCAGGATTGTTTTTGTAGTTTATTCCACCTTTCCTTATCTCTCATATACATCTTGCCGAATACGCGCGTCTCATGTGTTCTGCTAAGGGGGGGGGGGGGGGGGGCAGGGAGCGTAGAGGGTCCTGAGAACACCACCATCCCAAACCTTCCCGTACGGACTGCGGACACATTCCAAGGAAGTCGGAGGAAGAGATACGTGTTCATGTCTCGTTCCACAGCGAATCGACAATTAAAATATGCGATTTCTCATTTACATCTCCATATTGCTCCTTTGTAATATAGTCAGGGTTTGCCTTTAAGTACGTGGTGTCATTGCGCACAATTAATGTTCTCTTGTGTGACGTAGCATTTCTTACAAGGAACTCAAAAACGTTCATTGCACCTCTATAGGTGTACTTCTCTCTCTTTTTTTTTTTCCTTTCTCCCTTTTTCTCTTTCTCTTTTTTCCTTTCTCTTTCTCCCTTTTACTCTTTCTCTTTTTTCCTTTCTCTTTCTTTCTTGCTCTCTCTCTCTGTCTCTCTCTTTCCGTCTCTGTCTCTCTTTTTTTCCCCTTTCTCTTTCTTTCTCTCTCTCTCTGTGTCACTCTTTCCGTCTCTGTCTCTCTCTTTTTTTCCTTTCTCTTTCTCCCTTTCTCTTTCTTTCTTTCTCTCTCCGTCTCTCTCTTTTTTCCTTTCTCTTTCTCCCTTTCTCTCTCCGTCTCTCTTTTTTCCTTTCTCCCTTTCTCTTTCTCTCTCTGTCTCTCTCTCTCCCTCTCTGTCTCTCTCCCTCTCTCTCTCTTTGTCTCTCTTTTTTCCCCCTTTCTTTCTCTCTCTCTCTCTGTCTCACTCTTTCCGTCTCTGTCTCTCTCTTTTTTCCTTTCTCTTTCTCCCTTTCTCTTTCTTTCTTTCTCTCTCCGTCTCTCTCTTTTTTCCTTTCTCTTTCTCCCTTTCTCTCTCCGTCTCTCTTTTTCCTTTCTCCCTTTCTCTTTCTCTCTCTGTCTCTCTCTCTCCCTCTCTGTCTCTCTCCCTCTCTCTCTCTTTGTCTCTCTTTTTTCCCCCTTTCTCTTTCTCTTTCTCTCTCTCTCTCTCTCTCTCTCTCTCTCTCTCTCTCTCTCTCTCTCTCTCTCTCTCTCTCTCCGTTCAACTACTTTACTCCCTTCCTCTTTCTTTTTTTCCCCCCGCTCAGGTTTTGCCGTGAACTTGCGAGTCATCTTGGATAGTCCGCGGGCGATGTTCAAACGGCGTGGCTCACAGCCCGGAATGCAGGAGTCAGATTTTCTCAAGCAGATCACCACGCTAGCAGAGCTGGAGCCCAAAGCCAGCAACTGCACCAAGGTAAAGAGCAGTACTCGTACGATTGTGCGCGTGACCGTGCGGTGCTTGTTCTGCAGCACAGGGTGTGGTCCGTCCGTGCGTACACCCGAAGCCTGATCATCTGTTGCACAGTGCATGTCGATGTATAAAGAAGAGACTTTATGCGATGCAACTTACACCTCCATGCTCTGATTACACATAGTCCGATTTGAGATGGGGATTGCAAGGATCGCACCTTCTGCAAATCAGATACGAGCACACGATAATCAGATACAATAAGTTCTGGCTGTCAAGAAAAGTGATCCGACCATCCCTTAAAAGCTTGGCTTGATCAAATCGTCCATGATGTATCATGTGACAACTTTTGTAGGGTTTTTCACGAGATGTATAAACTCATTCTATACGTTGGAGCATCATGTTGAAGGCACGGCATGCATCAACCATGTAAAACACAGTCAGTTTGTGTGTTTGTACAGATGTCTGTCCCCAGTCATAGGGGTAGGTTTCAAAGGCCAATCTTTTAACATGAATGTGTGTTCACCACAGTCTATTTTTGAAGAAAAAAAAAAACTCGAAAAACACTTTCCATAAAAGAATAATTATGTCTCCTCTTTTGGAATTGTAGACGGAGGCTTGCAAAGAGGGCATCAAGGGCGGTGTACAGAAGCGTTTTTTGTTTTTTTAAATTACAATAAATGCAAGCCACAGGGAGGCGAAATTCGCTGCATGTGAAAAGCGTGCAGAGTAAAACAAGTGTTAATTTACATCCGTATGATGTATAATAAATAAAGAAGATATACAAGCACATCTCACACTCGGCCGAGTTTGGGACGCTCATGAAGCTGCACCCTCGAATAAACTGTTCCGACCCGTCATTTTTGACGGACTTTTTACTAGTAGTTCATATCCAGCACTTTAACCCATTGTGCAGAGAGGGGTCCAACAGGGACATTTTGAATGAACCTCGTACTCCTTTGCTTTTTTTTTCCACCCTCAGGTGTTCGTCTGGCACACAAGGACAGAAAAAGCGATTTTAATAAACGATTCCTTAGAACATGAAGAAAACATATACATTGAGGCGTGATGCAAGCAATGACTGCTGGAACCTGCCATTTGCCTTACAGCGACGGCCGTCGCCGTCCATGAGCCGGCCCGGCATTGCATAAGGACCCGGGTCACCGCCTGACTGTTTTGTACCAGCAAAGCGGAACCTGTCCGCTTTATTTCCATCTCCAACTGTACCACGAGTCCGAGATCACTTTTGTGGAGGGGAGGACTTCTACATAAAATGTATAGTTTACTGCAAGGAGATCAATCGAGCGTATATGAATCTGTGTACCTGTGGGACTCTGGTGGTGACGTCACAAGTGAACGACAGATATGAGGTGCTGTTCAAACTGAAGAGGTAGAACCATTGCAGTGCCTCCAAAGGTCTCATTCTTTCGCACATATCGTGGATGTTGTTGATCAATCATGTGTGTGTGTGTGTGTGTGTATATATATATACTGTGTATTAGTCCGTGGGCTGAGTAGGGTTTACATGCACCCCCCCCCCCCCCCCCCCCCCCCACAACTTAACTTCCCGGGTATGTCCATGTACCCCCCCACCCTAGGGGTTAGGAAAAACCATGTTAACAGAAAAAAAACTCATTCCCAAGGTACCTCCCACGCATATTTTGATGTTACCCCCCCTGTGTCAGTGATTTCCGAAAATTAGGGGTAGGCGAAATTCAAATGGCCATAACTTTTTACCTCGTCATCCTATGGTTGCATATGACCCCTCAAAATGTTTGTCCTGGGACACTCTTTACAATGATATGTGTTATATGCAAATGAGGTCACTAATGAGGTCACCAGAGGTCAAACTATGAGGGAATGAGTTTTTTTTCTGTTAACATGGTTTTTCCCTAACCCCTAAGGTGGGGGGTACATGGACATACCCGGGAAGTTAAGTTGTGGGGGGGGGGGGGGGGGTGCATGTAAACCCTACTCAGCCCACGGACTCTATATATATATAGAGTTCACATTTCAGCAGTCGCTCTCCATGAGCTGCTCGACATTACAAAAGGACCTGGGTATATGTATATATATATATATATATATATATATATATATATATATATATATAATATATATATATATATATACATATATATACATACATATATATACATATATATATATATATATACATATATATATATATATATATATATATATATATATATATATATATATATATATACATATATATATATATATATATATATATATATATATATATATATATATATATATATATATATATATATATATATATATATATATATACACACACATACACACGCATGTTTGCGGTAAAACAAATTGCAGTTTGTATATCATTCGTCGTAATCTCTGTGGGCACACGTATGTGGTAGCACCCATAAAGATCACCATAAAAGTTTAGGATTCCTCGAATGTTAACCCGCCCCGCCCCCTTCATGTGAGGTGGTGCCACCCTTTCTGAACATGAGCAGTGTTTCCTGGAATCTTGCTCATCATTGGCATCATCCATTGAAGCAGTGGAAGCACAAGGTCTACTACTGTTCTTTA
>NC_136273.1:78965843-79113343 GCF_964187855.1 Myxine glutinosa
CCACATGCGAAATTTGCATTTATGTTTATTTAAATTATACAATGGACTACAAAATGTAAATGTTTCATCATATTTGTTATATTATATCACCTTTATCTATCAATATTGTTGAAATGAAGATCAAATAGCTGTATGTTGAAATATGTTGAAAAAGTCAAAACTTTACATGGGGTGTACTTACTTTTTCACGTGACTGTATATATATATATATATATACATATTGTAGATGAGTTAGTCTCCAATACACTTCTGCATATACTTGCATACACATACATACGCATACATATACATATACTCGCAGGCATGTAAGACATCAGCCATTATAAAGCTTGCAGTGTTAAGTGTGGAAAATTCTGAGGAGATTTCGGCTGGCTCAATAGCGCAGTGGGCTCTCACCGCGAAAGTGATGGAGGCCCTTGGTTCGAGTCCCGTGTTGAGTCAGAGTTTTTCCACACTTAGCCCTGCACAAGAATTTAATTCCTGTTTATAAAAAAATATCTGGCTTTGTAAAAATGTGAAATTAGATTTTCTTGTTTTTAGTTTCTTGGCTTCAAAACATAAATTAACATTTCTAGTAATGATAATAATCCACAGCATTTATGTAGCATTAATATATCTGTTGAATATGCTATTCAAAGGTGCTGAATATTCCTGATTATATCTGCATACTGGGCATACAAGACATACATCTGGGTCTTGAATAGCAGCTTTAACTGCAAAGATGAATTTTAAGAAGAAAAAAAAAATCTTGCAATGGGAAAGTTATTGAGACATTAGCGTCGCCCTCTCTAACACCAAACGCAGTATGGAGCCACAGTCGCAGTTTTTAAGACGATTTCGGCCGCTGATGCAGAGTTGAAGCACTCAAGTGGTTTTTCCAATGCAAGCACGGCTGTCTAGTCAGTGAACATTTGGCAATGCAAGATGGTGTGCTTTCAAAAAAAAAAATTTAATAAAAAAAATTCTCTCTGGATTGGGAGAGGAGTGGGGAGGGAGTGTGACCCTGAGATGTTTCACAGCCATGGACAATTCACCATTTGCCACCATGAGGCAGCAAAAGATGGACATCGCAATGTAAATGAACATCAACACACTATCATTGTGAAAAAACCTTCCAAAAGATGTTTTCGCAAAAACGTTTCGCAACGTTCACTCCAAAACATTTTTACTTTATGCTCTAATTCAACGTTTTATTTTTGCCATAAACCCCTCGAATGATTCTCGACATTCGAAGGAAATGCTGTTTTGCTCACCAAGTATTTTCCGATTAGTTCAGCATTTAGCGCATTACGACATCAATTAACCCGATTATTCGTTAAAATGCCATTGCAAAAGGATATCGACTTCGTATCTCTACCACCGAACGCAGACGGAGGTTATGTTTTTACCCCGGTGTGTCTGTCTCTCTATCTGTTTAGTCTGTGAGCAGGATATCTCGAAAAGTTGTAGACGGATTTGGATGAAACTTGGACGGGGTGGGTGTGTGACAAGGACAAATTGATTCGATTTTAGGAAGATCCAGATCTGGATATGAGAAGTTTTTAAGTGATTCTTCACCATTGAGAGATAAGGCTAAAAACGATATATAGCATGACATCTCAAGAAATTATGGACGGATTCGGACGAAATTTGGTGGACAGGTTTGGGTGCGTGATAAGAACAAGCTGATTCGATTTTGGTTCAGGTCCAGATGCAGATCCAGCTGATCAGTGGGATAGAAAACATATACTTTTCACTCAAGCTTTTCGGTCTCACTATTTGCCATGATCTTTCCTGGGAAAACCACATTTCCAAGCTGGCCTCTAAAGCCAGTCGCCGACTGGGAATCCCCCGTCATGTGAGGTACTTCCTTGGCACACCTGAGCTCCTCACCACATACAAGGCTTTCATCCACAACTCAATGGAATACTGTTCCCCCCTCTGGGCTGGTACTCCTGCCTCACACCTAGCTCGTCTTCACGCTGTTGAAACCAAAGCTTTCAGAATCATTGGAATCTCCCGTGATGAAGCTAACTCTTAGGGCCTTTCACTCACTCACCGCAGGCAGGTTGGTGGTCTTTCTGTCTTCTGCCGACTCCTATCCAGCCTAGCTCCCCCAGCTCTATCTGTGCTCTGTCCCGCAAATATTCCTACAGGTCGCACAAGATCTGCCAGTAACCCTCTTCTGGTGAAATTGCCAAAGTCAAGACTCTCTGCTCACCTTCACTCCTTCATTCCTCATTACTCCCGCCTCTGGAACAAACTCCCTCACTCTCTTAAATCCCACTCCTCCCTCCAGGTCTTTAAAATAACTGTTCACCACAATCTTTTATCTTCCCCCATCCAAAACCTTAATCTCTTCTACCCCCTTTAATTCACCCCCAGATCCACTTGTTTTGAAATACCGACTTCTTTCCTGGAAGTTCTAGCAGTGTCCATGTGTTTTATTGTCCCCGACTCCTCCGCAGCTCCTCTAGATCCCATTGGTTCATCCCACAACCCATCCCTAGATATGATCCCCCATACTAAGCTTCAAATTAAATTTCACTCTTTTCTTTCCCATTTCTCCAGAGTGTGGAATTGCCTCCCCAAACCTGTAATTTCTCAGGCTTCCCTCCAGGCTTTCAGGAAAGCAGCCTATTGCCTTCCTGGGTCGTCTACCATACCTACCCATAAGCTTTTCAATTCTCACTCACACCGTTTCCCTTTGGCTGCCTGCAGCTCTTTATTTACTCACTCTGATGGTTTTTATGTCTGTTCAATGTCAGTCTGTTTCCATCCACCATATTGTCAGTTTGTGGGCCTTCCACACTCTGTTGCATTCATCCTCCATGACCCTTGAAATCAATTTTTTTTAAGTCAACATCTTTAAAACAGTTTTTACCTCGTAAAAGTATTTATTCCAACAAGCCTAATTATAACGATACTTGCATATAAAGTACTTTCTTAACGAGTGTAGTTTGTATAAATAATATATGAGAGAGCAATTCAAGGATATCGTGCACCTTGAATCACCTTTGGGGGTGATTCCAGGTTTTTCGGTGGTTTTTTGCACTCGAGAGATTGAGGCTCATGTAAGGAATGAAAGACAGGGGATGAAGGTCAACGCATGGAACAATGTAGCAGGGGGGAACAGATACTCAGGGGATGGAGAAAGAGGCAAAGAACAAATGAACGACCGGCTATATTTAGTAGGGCATGAGACGGCACAATGGAATGGAGGGAGATAAGTAGACAGAGGTTACTTGAGAAGACATGGAAAGCTCACACACAAAAGAGTAAAAGTGGAATAAAAGTGCAGGTGAACCAGAGGAGTAGTCAGAGAGAACAGAAAAGACTATGATAAGGGAAAGCAATGTTTTGCATGAGATTGTGATGGCTCAATCTCCCAAAAGAGTGGAGGGACGGATACGTCTGGGCAGACTCCGTCTGGGATGAATTTTTCCATGGATGAAAAGAAAAAGAAGAGAACAAATAAATGAAGTAAATACCGATTATAAATAACCATATTGGCAATACCTAGAATATTTTGGGCAGCAGAACATTTTGACAATATTTTGGGCTTCACACAGAAATTGCCAGATATTGGCAATACTACGCAACAAATATTCAACAATCTGTCATTACAACTAGCTGGAACTAAAATTGTTGTTATAATTGCTACTAGATTATGAGACAGATTGATGCTGACGCTGTTGCATTTCCTCGCACAAGTTATGCCCCAACATATCAGCAACGAGCCAATTATGCCGGTTGCTTTGGGCCATTGAATCAAATTTTGATCCTTCGTACGGCGCATCATCTAAAGGTGGTACGGCGCATCATCAACCAGACCAAACTCGGTGTGATTGTATGATGTTCACATCGAAATAAATGAGGATGTTCTGGAGATGGCACTTGTGGCCACAAGTTTCCCTCTTTCGGCACAGCGA
This sequence comes from Myxine glutinosa, assembly GCF_964187855.1. Classification (NCBI taxonomy): domain Eukaryota; kingdom Metazoa; phylum Chordata; class Myxini; order Myxiniformes; family Myxinidae; genus Myxine; species Myxine glutinosa. The sequence continues at coordinate 78,969,755 of NC_136273.1, forward strand.
TGCCACATCGCAAAGTGAGGTTTCTATGAACTTGTTACTCTTCAAAGTAACTTGCACATAGAAAGATATGGCAAATTGATGTTCTGAACTGCATTTAGATACCGACCAGGCACTGGAAACCTGACAATTCACCAAAGTAAACAAACACTGGAGTTTATAAAGTCGAGAGGCCCCGATCAAACAGCCTCAATGCTTACATAGTAAGCGAGAGAGAGAGAGAGAGAGAGAGAGAGAGAGAGAGAGAGAGAGAGAGAGAGAGAGAGAGCGAGAGCGAGAGAGAGAGAGCGAGAGAGCGAGAGAGAGCGAGAGAGCGAGAGAGAGAGAGAGAGAGATTTATTTTATCATGTATACATATGTGTTACTCAAACGTATCTGCCCTGCTAAACATAAATAATGAGCTTGTGCCCCCTTTTTGTATTAAAAGAGGTGTCAGGCAGGGCTGCCCACTGTCAGGTGCTTTATACACCGTTTGAGAGAGAGAGAGAATAATAATAGAGAGATAATAGAGAGAATAATAGAGAGAGAGAGAGAGAGAGAGAGAGAGAGAGAGAGAGAGAGACTTGACTTTTATGTCCTTTTATTACAAAAGTATAAAATAAAGATTTTTTACAGTCAAAACAAAATAAACAAACTAGTTACATACAATTTTACCATCTGGGAAATCAAAACCAACAAACCGTTAAGCTACCAAAAAAACACAAAGGATATTTAGTAAAGACTAGAGAGAAAGCACCAAATGACAAATCCTTTACACACCACATTCTTTCAAAGAGTTCAAGTTGGCTGGAAAGCGAGTAACAGTAAAAATCAAGTTTTATCCGGCTTTCACAAAAAGCTCTGAACATTGCTACAGTATCTGTACTATACAAATCATTCTTTATCTTTGATTTTCTGGTTTTGTAAATTGCCAATTTTGCTTGGGAAATGAAAAAGTTTGCAAGAATTGTTGCTTGGATGTTTAAGGGGCCACTTGGACCAAAAATGAAGATTGGAAAATTGAAATCAATGGAAAGACGTGCAAATAGCACTTTCAAGAAAATAAAAAGAGGAGTTAAACGACTGCATTGAATATACGCATGGGGCAAGGTTTCTCTCTGTCCACAAAAGGGACACTGATCACTTGTCGCTTGTGAAAAGCAGTGAATGAGAGAGTTTGTGGGTATTATCCAATGTGCGATTCTCCATTGGAGATCACCAGCACGTTTTGGCACAGGATTTTTATAATACCATCCCCAGTTTGGGGAGAAAGGAGGAGTGTGTGGCAGGACTGCACACCACCTGCAAGGTGCTGGGGGAGAGAAGGAGGGGAAAAGAGCTTTTAAACATTGGAGATACAAGGTTTTACGGTTACTACTGGAAGAGGAAAAGGAGCGGCCAAAATTTATTGGCTCCAAGTTTTCAGAGGCCGACAAAAGAAGGTTGGGGAAAGGAGAGAGGCTCGGCTCAGAGGGAGGTACAGGACGAACCAACAAAGGTTGGGAGGTACCGTAGGCACGAAGCACCACCCTTAAACATCTGTCTAGTTGGCGAGATGATCTGACGCCAGTCGCCGAGGCAATAGCAGCAACACTTAGCCACTTATCATTTGCATTGTTTCTAAGGTGGCACACTTTAGTTATTGATGCAGCCACAAACTTTTGAATGAAGGCCCTGCTGTTATCAAAACCCTCAAAAAGTGAATTGTAAAACAGTGGCTCGTTGAAAAACATGGATCTCTCGTACGTAGTATGATCGCGATGGCTTGTGATAGCTTGCCATGCATTTAACAAACATCGGGGGAAAGAAGGGAGTGAAAAGAAATCAAACTTTGTCAAGTCCATCAGGACAAAGCTCCTTAGCATGACCGAAATTCTCAAAACGACCCAAAATACAGCATGCAAGTTGCCTCCAAAGCACAACAGGCTCGTGCAAAAAGGACCATATCGTGTGTAGACGAAAAGCCATGATTCGGCATTTTACATTGACAAGTCCTTGACCACCCTCAGATATCGGCAAATTCAATCTTTCCGGTCGTAGCCAATGCATTCCAGACCAGAAGAAATGAGTGACGCTCTTCTGTATTCCGTCGATTAACCCAGCAGGTGGTTGCAGAGCCAAGACCTTGTGCCACAGAATGGAGGTAACCAGGTTGTTTATGACCAATACTCTGCCACGGTAAGACAATTGGCAGAGTAGGCCTTTCCATTTTATTAAAAGCAGTTCAATGCGATCAGGCAAACCTTCCCAGTTATGCCTGATGAAATCTCCAGGACCTAGAAAAACTCCCAAAAACTTGATCCCATCTCTTCTCCAAGAAATATTTGCGGGGAGAAACGGGGGTGAGGGGGGTTGGGGAGAATGGCGGTTGGGAAAGGGATTCGAGCCACAGTGCCTCAGTCTTTTTCCAATTGATTTTTGCTGACGAGGCCCTGTTAAAAAGTGCTAAAGCATGCATCATCTTAGCAATGTCATCAGAGTTTTTGATACAAACACATATATCATCAGCGTAGGCAATAGTCGTTATAGTGTGGTTTTAACCTCTAACAGTGAAACCAGTCAAAGACTTTCGAAGCGTGTTGAAGAGGGGTTCAAGGGAAACGGTGTATAAAGCACCTGACAGTGGGCAGCCCTGCCTGACACCTCTTTTAATACAAAAAGGGGGCACAAGCTCATTATTTATGTTTAGCAGGGCAGATACGTTTGAGTAACACATATGTATACATGATAAAATAAAGGGTCCAAAACCAAATCGATTTAAGACTTCGGACAAGTATTCATGAGAAACATAATCAAAAGCCTTCTCCTGATCTAGGAAAACAAGGCCAACACTTTCATGATGGATATCACAAACATCAATCAAATCGCGAATAACAGAAATACTGTCATGGATATTACGACCAGGAACACAATAAGTTTGGTCCATGTCTACAATGTCCTTTAGGAAGGGTGAAAAACGTAAGGCAATAGCTTTGGAAAAGATCTTGTAATCAGTACATCGTAATGATATTGGCCTCCACTGGGAGATGAGTAAAGGGTCGCCTTTCTTTGGAAGCAAGGTAAGTACTGCTCTTCTGCAGCTCAGCGGGAGTTCATTCTTTTCAAGGCTTTCCTGGAAGACTGATAGCAGTTCAGGGCCAATTAGGTCCCAGAAAGATTCGAAAAATTCTGACGGTAGACCGTCAATGCCAGGTGATTTTCCTTTGCCAAGGCTCTTTAATGCGATGGAGAGTTCCTCAAGTGTGAGTGGTTTCTCCAGGCTCTGCCTTTGCTCTGGGGTTAAGGCGGAAACACCATCAAATAAGTGAGAGACACCATTTAAATCAACTTCCTTTGTTTTGTGAAGGTTGGAGAAAAAGAGTCTAGCTTCCCTCTTGATTCCTTCAGGGTGAGTGATGACAGAATTGTCAGGGCATTTTAGAGCAGTAATTTGGGGGTGAGGAACCTTAGATTCAAAATCGAAGAAGTATCGGGTTGGCATGTCCAAAAGGTTGAGCTGCTGAAACCGTAATCTTTTTAATGCCCCTTGGGTTTGGTTCTCAATTATTGTATTAAGGAAAGCTTTCTTTTCCTTCAGTCTCAGTTCTTGTTGGGGAGAAGAGTGAGTTTTTAAACTTGTTTGAATTTGTAGAATTTCCTTTTCTAAACTAGCCTTTATTCTACGTTCCTCTTGTGTTGTTAAGAAACAAAATTGTTGGCAAAATCCTCTACATTGGGCCTTTATGTTGTTCCACCACAAACGCTGATCTGCAAACTGGTGTTTTTGATTTAATAAAACAGACCATACGTCTTCAAAAGCAGCCCGAAGGAGGGGTTTTCTAAGATGGTGACATTAAGCTTCCAGAAAGACTGGCTATTCAAAGACAGATGTGAATGGTAATTCACAGTAATTAAATGGTGATCTGAAAAACCAGAGGGCAAAATTCCAGTGGTAGGGGAGAGATTAAAAAATGGTGAATTTATATAGATCCGGTCGAGCCTAGCTAGGTATACTTGGTTGTTTGTGATCTTGCTCCAGGTAAATTGATGCGTCGTGGGATTTTGTTGCCACCAAAGATCCTGAAGCTTAAAATCCCTTATACTCTAGTAGCTCATGGTGGTTGAGTATGCACTTTATTGTACAGACCTAAACTCTTCAGGAATCCACTAATTGAAGGTCCAGGAACAATATTTGGTTGGTAACACATTTGCCACTGACGGCGAAATAGCTGAAATGGCCATACCCCTTTTTGGGCCACGCCCCCTTTTTTGCCGTGACTGTATCTACAGAACCGTTGGACCTAGGAGGTTGCCCGACCACTCAAAATTTGCGCAATGGCCACATTATGGGGGGTCAGTAATACATTTTCATATCCAAAAGTCAATGGTTTTTAAGATAATTGCCAAAAACCGATTTCAACATGTTACGAACTACAATTGTATGATACCACCAAGGCCACAACATTATATGACACATACCTTTTGCATCATCCTATTTTGGAATTTACTTATTTGGATTTCTACACTTTTCGCCTTTACTACAGCCACAAAACGTGACACATTTAATGTTCCTGTCTCTGCAAGTGCACGTTTTGGTACTCATACATGCTCTTGGGCATTTGCATGGAGGAGGCAGGTCATCGGGCCTGCACGATACTGGCAGTATCACTGGTGTTATGCCAACGTCCGTTGCTTCATACCCATACTGGAGTGGATCTGGTTTGGTGACGGCAGGAGTTGGGGCTTGCAACCACATCTTACACTGAAGAAATGCTCGCTTTATGTGTTCTCGTAGCGTTGATGAACAGCACACAAGCTGGTTGAAGTCCAGTTCTTTCTTGGAGTTGTGGTACTGCTCCCATCGATATTCATCGAAAGTGGAACAGTCGGTCTTCTTTAATCCAGACACAAGGAACTTTTCAGCATTGCTTGTTATCTGTGGTGACAGTTCTTCTACACCAAACCCTTCCAGTAGGGAGAGATCGATGGATGCTTTCAGGCCAGACAGCTTTGGACCCACCTTGCTGGTACTGTCGCAACCGCTGAGAGCATGAATGGCTGGGAGACACGACACCAAACCGTTGTCCAGTTGATCAACCAACATGTGGACTGGTACAGTTTTCTTTGTTTTCCGGTTACCAAGCTTCACGTACAGCTTTTGTAGTTGCCAGGTTGTGTTGAAGTGGAAGATGAGGTTGACAAAGACATCTGTGTCAGGCGAGTCGACCAAGACTGATTGAACCCCGTGTATCACAACACCATCATTAATATGGAACATGATTCTGTCGTCGGCTTCTTCTTGGTTGCTTGAGAGCTCTGCGATCTGTGTTTCAGTGCCAGCTAACAGTTTCCTGCATTCACCCCCATATACTCCTCCAAAGAATATTTCCTTGTCCGACTCGACATTCTGCAGCATCCACTTGAAGACATACTCCTGCAACCGAACTTTGTTCAACATTGAGCTCCAGAACATATCAAGATCGACAGGGAGTTTCTGATTGTCAGACCCAATGGTGATTGTGATTTGTTCTGAGGAACTTCGCTGTGCCCGTTCCATTTGCTTGATTGATGATTTTTGATAAACATCAAAAATAATGTCTATTCTTGTGGACACGGAGCCTGTAGCAAGAATCCTGTTGGAAAGACTCTCAGCCAATTCCCCGAATGTGTGAAGGCCCATCTTTTTCATCGGTAGTTTACGCACAAGTGCCATGAAGTCCACTATTGTCATCTGAGCGTCACTCTTTACATTCCTCGTCTCCTGTGGAAGGCGACTGACAAGTTCCCTGGCTAAGGAGGCTTTATCGGGCTTCTTCAATTTGATGCCATCTTTACATTCAGTGGTGAGGAACTGGGATGTGCTGGTCAATTCATACTTCAGGAGTTCTAGCATGCTGTACCCTCTTTCTCTAGCATAGTCAATGTACCTAACCGTTTCCGCTGCATCCTTTTTCGCCATCGATTTCTTCGCTGTGAACGGAGTAGAAGTACGTTTCACGAAAACAGTCTTGCGGTTGGTAGGGATTGTATCATGTAGGTGCTTCTCCTTATCCTGAAATCTGGTCTCAACAAACTCTTCATAACTCTTCTCACCAATTTCCAGGCATTCAAGTAATCCGTCGACAACCTCCTGGGGAATGTCAGCTCCAGTAGAGATGTTCTGAAGTCTGATTCCAGCGTCGAACGGATTGTTGATGGATTTTATGTAATCCAGAAGGGCCTTTGCATGAACATGGCCAATCTTCGTAGAACTTGGATTGAACTCATGGTGTAGGCTCAGCTCACTGTCATCTTTGTCTCCCAAGTTGCACCATTCCAGCAGCTGTGCCACATGAAGATCTTTCTCATGCTTTAGGAGATTCCATAAGGCTACTGCTTCTTTCTGTCTGGTCATCCCAATGATACCTCCAGCAACCTTGGCGGGTTTATTGTAACACTTCTCGAGTGCCATGTCAAATCCTACTGCACTGCCTTGTCGGGTAGTGTGGTACATCACCCATCCACCATCTGTAAAGCATCTGTAGATACCCGGGAACTTCCTTTGTAGGTCCAGGCAATCTTCAAGGAACAGCGTACCCCATCTGCTATAGTTTGTCCGGCCAAACCCGAAGAACAAAGGCATGCACCTCCGCACAGCTGAAACGAAAAGATGCCAATCGCCTTGCCGAATAGAGTGTGTAAGATCTCTCAGGATAGGATACAGCTCATCCAGAAACAAGCTCCAGTACCTCACATTCTCATTACAGGCCGTTTCTTTCCATTCGGTGAAATACTTCTTCAAGTCTGCATGTAAGATCTTGCTTTCTTCCCAAATCTCTCTGAACTCTGTATGGTCACTATCTAAAGCCTGCTGCATCTTAGTTTCCATGGTCTCTATTTGCTGGTCTAATTCACAACTAGTACTGTCCTGGTCAGGTTGAAACTTCTCAAACATAAGATACAAGACTCATTCCTCTGATACAAGACTCATTCCCTCCTTGCCTTTGCAATAGTGACCTCCAGTCATGACACTATTCTCTACAACGAGCTTGCCAAAGGCTTCAGTCTCAATCAAAGCCAGATCAATACCGATACAGCCTAAAAACTTCCCAAGGCAAGCGATGACAATCTTCTCCATGTGAAAAGGTCCCATTCCAAGGAATATGTTACCAAACTGATCTGGCTTCAACAGCTGGATTGCAGGCTCAACGACAAAACACCCATGACCGGAATTTCTAGCCATGTCTAGACTCTAGTCTAGACTCTAGACTAAATTCTAGTCTAGACTCTAGTCTAGACTCTAGTCTAGTCTAGACTCTTCAGGAATCAAGTAATTGAACAATAGGAACAGGAACAGGAACAATTACGAATAATATTGTAGTTCGTAACATGTTGAAATCGGTTTTTGGCAATTATCTTAAAAACCATTGACTTTTGGATATGAAAATGTATTACTGACCCCCCATAATGTGGCCATTGCGCAAATTTTGAGTGGTCGGGCAACCTCCTAGGTCCAACGGTTCTGTAGATACAGTCACGGCAAAAAAGGGGGCGTGGCCCAAAAAGGGGTGTGGCCATTTCAGCTATTTCGCCGTCAGTGGCAAATGTGTTACCAACCAAATATTGTTCCTGGACCTTCAATTAGTGGATTCCTGAAGAGTTTAGGTCTGTACAATAAAGTGCATACTCAACCACCATGAGCTACTCTAGTATTATTATCTCTGCTAATAATTCAGCTGGCCCGGGATGTGGTTCCGCACCGTTCCTGTCTAGGTTTGGTTGCAGAGTGCAGTTAAAATCACCTGCCATTATGATACACCTGTGCAGGTCTATTTGCCTCATATAAGGCCCTAATCTAGCGTAGAAGCGTTGCCGCTCTGTGCTATTTGAAGGGGCATAAACGTTCAACAAAGTAAAATTTATGTTATTAATAACAAATTCTATGGAGGCTAGGTGCCCTGGGATTATGTTTTTAAAGGAAAGTTTTGATGGATGGAAATGGGGATTCAAAAGTAGAGCCACTCCCGCAGTTCGGGAATTGGAATCACTAAAAAAATTGGTCGTTTTTACCATCCGGTTCCATTCTGCATGGGATGCTGGCGTAGTGTGGGTTTCCTGTCAGAAAGGTACGTCTAATGTTTTCTGTAGTGCAAGGTTCACCACTTGGAGTTTGCGCAGCTGACTCGCGCCACCATTTATATTTAAGCTTCCAAAACTCATTTTCTTAGTTCATCTTTTGCTCTCACAATGTACTTTTTCAGCCTGCTACATTGGGCTTCTGTGAAATGGTGGTCGCTAGGCCGTCGGATGATGTTCCTTGCCGTGTCGATAAACCTGTGCAGGTCAGAGAAGTGATCTTTAATGTCTACGTGCCTCTTTCTAAAAGTGTGGTTGAGGAATTTCAATATTTGGGTTGGTAAGACATTGGATTCACTTGTTGTAGGGAACTCCTCAATTTCGTAAGATTCCTCATCGGACATGTCGGAACCACTGTCTGGGAAACTTTCAATTCCTGGCTCTTGGGGCTCTGAGGTAACTTGTGGTGTGCAGGTGTCATCCTGCTCCATATTAATAGGAGCAGGAGGGGGTAGTGGAATATAAAGGAGCCTCCTGTGGGGGGGGGGGGACCATAACCGGTTTGACAGTTTGAGGTTCTGTCAGTTTTACCAATATGCTCAGGCATGTTACGCAAGACGCCGGCACAGGTACGGTTGGGGTTAGAATATTTTCATTGTGCTCAGAAATTGGGGGCACTGGAGGTACGATCGGGTTTTCTGCTATCACGTTTCCTCCTATTTTTACGGTTGGGTCTTGATGCACTTCGGCATCATTCACAGGACACGGGACAGTTTTACTTTTCCCTTGAGGAGGGATGTAATTTTCCTCCGTTGCATTGTGGGGGAAAGTCTCAGGTAAGGGCTGGGGATCTACATTCTCATGCATGAGCAGTTCGTACCGGTTGCTGGTAGTAGTTTGGTCGGACAGAGGCATTCCCACAGTGTTCGACTGAAAAACCACCACCTTTTCTTTACGAGGTGTAAATGAATCCTGGGGTGTTTTTCTCTTCCTTAATGAGGAAACAAGTGTAAACCCATCCCAGATGTTCATGTTCGCATTGTCAGCGTTCGTTAAATTTGGTACGATGTCATCTGAGACAGTAGTTGGGGGAGTTTGCCCGTCAGTGTTGGGAGGTAGAGGGGGCACAGTATTGTCCAGAGAGCTTGTCTGCTCGGTCACAGAGGATGCAGTTTGGGGACAGAAACGTTTTAAATGTCCGAACTTTCCACAAGTGAAGCATTTTAATGTGTCGATTGACGCATATACTTGGTAGTCATGATCTTTTATACGGAATTTAATTACCACGTTTAATACTTTATCCACGTTGGATGTGGGAAGTACAATGTATGCCTGGCGTCGGAAAGACATGACGTGCTTCGCCTGTTCACTCCGACAGCCCAGCGGCAGCATCTTGATCTGGGACACGACTGTACCATAGCGCGATAGTTCCGCTAACAGCGACTCATTTTTTACAAACGGGGGGACGTTGGATAGGAGTATTTTAACAGCTGGAGTATCGAGTGGGGAAACCAAAACGAAATGTCCATTGTCTGTGGACAGACCAGCCGCTACAACCTCATGCACGAGGCTTTCCTCGGCTAAAAAAACCACGATACGTTTATTCATTCGTGATGCTGCACGGATCTTTTCCATCCCAATAGCAATAACATTAACAATGTGTTCCACACTAACCTCATCGGGAGGAACACACACCACGCCATGCTTCCTGGTGAGAGCTTCGAAAGCCGCATAGCATACGGGGAACGTGTCGACATTTTACGAATTCAAACTACCCGGACGAAGCCAAGTTGGGCCGGGGGAAAGGGGAGGGGTCGGAGGAAAAGGGAGGGGTCGGGTACAGTTTTCTGTAAAAGCAAGGGGGAAAAAAACCGCAAAGAAAACGCCACTCGGCATGTACCAGCGCGAGAAAACGAACGCGGTAAAACACACCTCTTAATGAGGAAAAGGGCGAAAACCCATCGCAACTCCTTAGAGTGTCGATAGGAATACTACTCACCCGTCGACCTCACCGAAAGGCGTGGGCTCTCTCTCTCTCTCTGTATCTCAGAGGAAAAAGTAGAAGAAGCTGGAAGAAAAAGAATCGAGACAGCAACACAAGCGAGGAACGTAATGGGGGGGGGGAGGGAGGGGTGTGGGGGTGGAGGTGGGGGAGCGGGCAGAGGAAGGGCAGAACGGGCGGGAAGCTGGGGGGGGAGGGAGGGGTGTGGGGGGGAGGGAGGGGTGTAGGGGGGGGAGGGAGGGGTGTAGGGGGGGGAGGGGTGTAGGGGGGAGGGAGGGGTGTAGGGGGGGGAGGGAGGGGTGTAGGGGGGAGGGAGGGGTGTAGGGGGGGGGAGGGAGGGGTGTAGGGGGGGGGGGAGCGGGCAGAGGAAGGGCAGAACGGGCGGGAAGCTGGGGGGGGGATGAGAAATTGTAGTAGCGAGTTTGTTGAAATGGAGTGGTGGGGGCAGACAGAGAGTAGGCAATGTGAGGAGAAAAAAAATGGAAAAACAGAAGGTAAGAACAATGAGAAAGGGGGGTAGAAAGATCGAAGGTTGGAGCAGCTCACACCTCACCACACATGCACAGCTGCCATCTTGCCACACCCAACAACAAACGGCCAGCAGGGGGCGAGAGAGAGAGAGAGAGAGAGAGAGGGAGAGAGAGAAAGAGAGACAGAGGCGGAGACAGAGACGGAGAGACAGAGAGACAGTAAATAAAAACTGCTACAAAATATGGGAAGTGCAGAATGTGGCATGAAAGAGGTATCTGATTGAAGATACAGGGCTGACTGCTGGGAAGACAGCCAGAGGCCTCCAAGTTTTCCTGAGACGTGTCACGAGGGGTGGACTGTCACGAGGGGTGCTCTGGAAGATGAAAACCATGTTACATTGACTCACGGAGAGATAAAGTACCTTGGAAGTCTGCGCACCACCTCAAGGATGCAGCATCGATTTCCAGCACTAATGAATCGATAAAAGCCTCGACCAACGATCCGTTCTCAAAAAGCACATGCCTGTGTACTTTTTCTTTCCTTCATGCAGGATCCCTCATTCTTAATTCTGAACAATGAGTTCATTGCCTTCAATTTCCTATAAGCCATAGAGACATTTTTAATGGATAAAATCAGAGGACAAATCAACAGCAACTTATTTTGAGGCCAAAAGGGAACCCTCACCACCTTACAAACAAACATAATCGATTGGTTGTTAACCTTTTATCATTAGTTGTACTTACACCATTCATTTTAACAAATATATTTCTTTCACTTCACCTCCTATCCTCCTGCTTTATGTGTAAATGATAGATGGAGATATCACCAAGGCCCCAAGATGGAAATTTTCAAAAAGACCCAATCCAAGTAAACCAGGTGAAACTACATGAAGTGCCATGGCATTCATACATACACCTCGTGTACATCTCACATACATCAAGTCGGTGCGCACTTCCTAAAAGTTGGCGGCAAAATTCCTGCCGACTTGTTGAATTTCTTGGAAGTTCCGATTGCGCAAGAAAACAGAAAAGCAGTGGCAATCCGCTTGCTGAGGTTGAACTGGAGAGAGCAGGCCTGATATATCTTCGGCCTGTGTGCCGATGTTAACAAGGATTATAAAACGAGGAGACTTGTTTCTTTTTTTTTGGAGTATACAAGATCGACGCTCGGGTAAGCGCTAACATTGATCACAAAAAGGACAAACTGACACATAAAACACATGATAAAGGGAGCGGGAGAACAAGATGGAGAGCAGGGAGATCTGTGGGAGGGAGAGGGCTTGGGGGAGGAGGCATGGGAAGGGGAGGGGGGGATTATTACCAAAACGTGGCCGAGCTAATTTGCCCAGAGGTTGACAACTGAAAGTGGCGTGTGATGTAAATAATGCAGGGCCGCACTTTCTCGCCCCGAGTGGCGGCTGCCATCTTGGATCGCACGGCTGCCATCTTGGATCGCACGGCTGCACAGAAAAGGAATTATTACATGGCTGTTTCTCCCAGGCACAAAAGCTGACCGAATTGTTGAATTGCGAGTTTGAATGCTGTATTCCTCAAGACAAGTAAACAACAAACAACCTGTTTCTTTTCAATGAACATGCTTTTAGTTTCGGTTAAAATCCATAAATACCTTTCTTTTCATCCGATGTAAAGTTTCTGAATGAAATATTTAAGAATGAATGATCGTTTTAAGGCCATTTTCCCCGCTAGAGCAGGGGTTAGCCTTGCGGGCCCCATGACAATCATGGTTCCCTGTTTGAGGCAATGTTTTTATGGCCGGATGCCCTTGCGGGCGCCAACCCTTAGTCGCCTCTTACGATGCGCAGGGATACGGTGTACCTATTCTAAACCGGGGTACACACCGGGTACACATAAAATGAATGAAATATTTAAGGAAGAACACAAATAATTTAACAGCGTTTTTAATCAATCTTATTAATTGCTTGGATGTAGATAAATAGATTAATTGCTTGCAAGTCGAACTGGAGAGAATATATAGATATATATATATATATGTATATATATATATATATATATATATATTATATATATATATATATATATATATATATATATACATATATACATATATATATATATATGTATATATATATATATATATATATATATATATATATATATATATATATATATATATATATATATATATATATATATATATATATATATATATATATATATATGAAGATTACAGTGAAGACTGTTGGAGAGGTAGCGGTCTACCTCCCCTTGGTGCGCAGAGGTAGCGGTAGGTTGGCATTGCTGTGTGATGTGGAGTGAGCAGTTTGGGCCACTCTTGCTGAGGGACATCAGAACCAAAATGGAACTGCAGGTTAAACCATACAAATTAAAATGTAGAATTGTTGTTTTGATTTTTAATTTCTTATTTTTTGGGGAAAGGAGAGAAAGCATGGGTGGGGTGGTGGTGGTGGGGGAACAGGGGGGCATGGGGGGGGGGGGGGGGGACAGAGCAGCCATGGCAGTATGTTTTGATTGCATGCACTGAACGCTAGGGGGCGCCATTTATTTGTTTGTTGGTGTTGGGGCGAAGTGGATGAAGTTCCATTACAACAAATTTTCTACACAAAGGGAATGGATCTGCTCATTATAATGAGACTTTCCTATATAGATGTACATCAACATCTGGTGTCCATCTTGAACTCACTGCCATCTACTAGAGAGTTGGAAGTGAGTTATTGATGTGAGGAAGCAATGTGCTTTATACTCAGCTGCAGGTCGGACAATCGTGGCATGGGCATGTGTTTCATATGCATTGGGGTCTGTCAACGAAGGCCAGACTTCTACCAACTGAGTGAGACAAAAAACTTTTCACCAAATAGTTGAGCATAGCAGCAATGCATTGGATAGCTTTAAAGAGATGCTGTAATCATTGAGTGGTAAAAAAAAATTGATATGGTACTGTAGTCTAGTTGTGAGTACTGGCTTCCCAAAGATTATGGTTTCAAAAACCTGTCTGTAGGAAGAGGTATTGAGGGATTTTATTGCAAACAAATGGAAACTCAGCAAATGCCAATAATATTGCTACATAGCTATCAGAATATCAGAAAACAAAACAAAAACCACAACTGGGTCACGAACAGCATTCAAGCAGATCGTATTCTGCCTGCCACACCTGGTCTGTTCTAGCAGTGACACCCAGTCTATACTTCGTGGGTGACTCTTAAACTACCTAAAGATAACTTAGGGCGGGCACCGAAAGTGCTTTCAGAAAGTATTCACATCCCTTGACCTTTTTCACATTTTGTTGTGTTATAGCCTGAATTTAAAATGGATTAATTTGTGAGATTTTTTTATCACTGATCTACACATAATATCCCATAATATCAAATTGGATTTTCGTTTAAGAAATTTTCACAAAATAATTAAAAATGAAAAGCTGAAATGTCTTGAGTAAATAAGTATTCAACCCCTTTGCTCTGACACTCCAAATTGAGCTCAGGTGCATCCAATTTCCTTTGATCATTCTTGAGATGTCTCCACAACTTGATTGGAGTTCACCTGTGGCCAATTCAATTGATTGGACACGATTTCGAAAGAAACACACCTTTCTATTGTTACGGATTCGTCGCTTCGTCACGTCACCGCCTTTGTTGTTATTATATACTTGTAGGATTTTTAGTTCAGGTAATATTGTTGTTAATATTTTTGTGTGAAATGAAGATGACTTCAGCATAAGGTGAAAATAAATGTTTGTGAAGGAAGAAGGAAGACACGGCAAAGGAAACATAAGAGGAGAGAGATGGGGGATCGGCAGAGAGAGACAGCTGTGAGTCACGTCGAGGCTGCGAGCGGACTTTTTTGATATTGGTCGCGAATAAGTTGAGGTTTCCCGGGAAAGGGATTGTCCGCGACATCGTCATATATTGCGAGTGCAATTAAACCTGCGTCTCAGGTTTTACCACCAAGTGTGAGTCATTGTTGGAGGGAGCCAGCACCTCCATTACAGGCCGATACGCCATTTTGTCCTCGAAGAGGCTGTCAGCTTGGTGCAGCTTGTTTTGTCATTGGGATTCCCATGTCGACCTCACCATGTTGATTGCCGTTGGTTTTCCAATTCCCATGTCGACCTCTCACCTCGTAACTCCTCATCCACAGCCGCGCCAATACCTGCCTGTTGTTTTGCCGTTCTGCACGATTTCGACCTTCACCGCGTTGGGATTTGTGCACGGACTTTGGGGAACGTTACATTCCACTCACATTTGGCGTATTGTGAGTTCATTGCTTTGAGAGCATTGGGGAAGGATGGTACCATCATATGTATTGTTCATTTGATGCAAGTGATATTTTCATTGTACTTTCTTTCATAGTGTTATTATTGTGTATGTGAGAGTTCTTAATACAATTAATTGTTTTGTTCTACAATTGCATTGGTGTGGTTTTACCATGGTTTATTAGATCACTCAAAATAACAAATCTTTCTGCCGTGTTCCCACTCCAGACTCTGAGGTGCACCATAACCGGGGTTTGGGGAGGTAATACGTAACACTATATAAGGTCCCACATTAGACAGTGCAAGTGAGAGCAGAACCTCGACTAGGAAGTCCAAGGAACTGTCCGTAGAACTCCGAGATAGAATTTTGAGGAGGCATAGAACTAGGGAAGGGTATAAAACAATTTCTAGTATTGTGAGTTCCCAAGAGCACAGTGATCTCCATCATTAGGAAATGGAAAAAATATGGAATTACACAGACTCTTCCTAGAGATGGCCATCCGACGAGACTGAGCAATTAGGCAAGATGACCTTGATCAGGGGGGTGACCAAGAAACCAATGACCACCATGACAGAACTACAGATTTCCTTGGCTGAGATGGGAGAACCTGCCGGAAGGACAACAATCTCTGCAATACTTGACAAATCTAGGCTTTATGGGAGAGTGGCCAGACGGAAGGCACAACAGAGAAAAAGGCATCTCTTGCCTGGAGATTGCAAAAAGGCATGTGAAAGATTCAGAGAGTTGAGACAAAATATGCTGTGGTCTGATGAGACGAAAATTGAAGTGTTTGGCCTGAATGCAAAGCGCTATGTCAGCTATCACCATTCCTACCGTGAAACATGGTGCGGGCAGCATCATGCTATGGGGATGCTTTTAAGCGGCAAGGACTGGGAGACTTGTAAGGATAGAGGGAATAATGAATGGAGACAAATACAGGGAAATCCGTGAGGAGAACCTGCTTCAGAGTGCAAAAGACCTTAGACTGCATTGAAGATTTACATTCCAACAGAACAATGACCGCAAGCATACAACCAAAGCAACACTGGAATGGTTTCAGAACAAGAATGTGAAAGTACTTGAGTGGCCCAGCCAAAGCCCAGACCTGAATCCAATTGAGAATCTGTGGAAAGATTTGAAGATTGCTTTTCACCGATGTTCCCCATCCAACTTGACAGAGGTTGAGCAAATCTGCAAGGAAGAATGGGAGAAACTCCCCAAATCCAGATGTGCAAAACTGATACAGACATACCCAAGAAGACGAAGCTCTAATCACCGCCAAAGACGCTTCTACAAAGTATTGACTCATGGGGTTGAATACTTATGTAAATTAGATATTTCTGTACTTCACTTTTAATTATTTTATAAAGATTTCCACTTTGACATTATTTGGTATTATCTGTGATTTTTAAAAATCTCAATTTAATCCATTTAAAGTTCAGGCTGTAACACAACAAAATGTGACATCGTCAAGGGGTGTGATACTTTTGAAGGCACTGTAAGTGCTAATGATTAAAGGCAGTGCTGGTTATGTCTCCACAACCAGAGAAAAACTGTAGAAATGTGTAAAAAAAAGAATGATGATATGCTAATGTCAGGCGACATCTATAATCCCAAAGACAAAACTATCTGTATATGACAAAAACAGTACATACCTTACACACTCCTTACAGCCATTATTGCTCACCTTGTGATGCTTGTGCATGAAATGCTTCAAAGAAAAACTGTTCATTAATTATTATTACGAGGGAGATACCCGTGCTACGCAGGAGTGGGAGGCCAGAAGCAAACAGGCAATGCAGATATGGCGAATGTTAAAGCATGAAACCAAAAAAATTCCACATTCCTGTAGCACCTTCAGTCGCACGTCAGACATGGACAGCAAGTTCGTGAAGGACTTCCATGAAAAACGTACCTGTTCGCAAACAAACAGGTACGTTCACGTATAGAAACATCGATCATGGGACCATGGCGAATCTGCATATGGCGATCCGCCAAGTTCACGTTCAGAAAGTAGAAACCATCACGGCATGTCGTCATTCACTTGAACTCGATATCTCTTTTTTAATTCCAAACAACATATCTCCAATCACAAAATAAACTTTTAACAACATTGTTAATGTTTCCTTCATTGTAAAAACTACCAAATCAACAGTTAAAAGGATTTTGAGCCGATAGCTGTTACGGCCTTGGCAAGATCGATGGAGACAGCGATCTGTTAGCATATTCACCGCCCAAATAGCTATGTGGAATTCTCTCATGTAGAGATTAAATGTCATTTGAGCTTTGGCCGAGGTCATTATTTACTTTTAATGATGTTTATATACGAATGATGTTTAATGATGTTTATATTGGTTTTGGGTCGTCCTTTCCGCATATCTCGTGGGCTTGTGAGTTGGAGAGACGACCATGATGGCGGCGAGGGGGATGGAAATCTCTCAAGCAGGGATTCAACCCGTGTCCTTATAAAAGGTCTTTGTCCGAGGTCACCGAGTTCGGTCGGTGCAGCCGTTTGTGCGGCACCCGGGAAAACAACATCGTCACAATGAAAACATCGTCACAATGAACGTTATGCGAACGCGAATGTTATGCGGGAGTCCAAACCTGAGAATGCTGGAGACCAAAGCTGAAATTGGGAAAACTAAATGGCCTATTTTACTCTTGGAGATCCCAGGATTACCCACCCAAAATATCGTTGAGATCGGTTCAGCAGTTTTTACGGTACCTTTGAACGGACAGACAGACAGACGGATGGACATTTGGTGAATTATAGTAAGATTAGTGGGATTCCAAGTCGACAGGTGGGAAGCCGATAGTTACCTCCTCCAGTGAAATTCGATGGAGGTTATGTTTTCACCCCTGTCTGTCTGTTTGTTGGTCTGTGAGCACAATATCTCAAAAAGTTGGACAGGTTATGACAAAACTCGGTGGATGAGTTATTTAGGTGACAACAACAAATCTATTAGATTTTGGTTCAGGTCCGAATCCAGATCCGGCCCATCAGTGAGATACAAAACGTAAACTGTTCAGCCTGGCGTTGGTATCCTCTCTACAGAGTGCTGTTCTCGTTATTAACATGTGACTATGGGTGGATTGGTGGATGAGGGCTGGACATGGTTGTGGGTGTCACTATAAAATTAAACAACCTGAACAAAACCACCTTAGAGTGCACACCTGAAAACGTATCACAGACGCACAAGACCATTCCGGCTTCACAATGCCAACCCGTGAGCAAAGTTTATTTGGTATTGCTAATTGAACTCCCCAAATATTCAGGTTATAAGCTAACCATTTTAGCTGATGTGGAAGAGAAAAGCAGAAGAAAAACAAAGCAAAACGATATCCACGATAAAGTTGCAATATTTGTCTTAATGTGCTACAAATGGGATTATTTATCGATTTAGCACAACGCCATTTGTCGGTCTCCACGGTCTTATGGTTTGCTTTTTGGGATCGATTGCTTAGAATGGGCCACGTGGGGGTATAAACATGTAAACTGTTGGGGTCACTGCAGATCAATCGGGGGGCAAGAGTAAAGCAAATGTGGAGGTCTTCGCCCTCAACCAAGCAGCAGAACATGTCAGCTCAAATTAATCTCAAATTTGCAGGATACATGGGCAGTACCATGCTATTACTGAGAGATAATGGAGATAACTTTTGCCTTTGAAGTAAAATTCCTTAGCTATCTCGGTAACGTTTCATTTTGTGACCCAACAGCCATTCAACTGCCCCTTCCCTTCCCGCTCCACCCTCAGACTTTCTTAAGCAAATTTTCTCCCAAAAAACAATGAGCAGAACTCTCAGATTTGAGGACTTACATTCCACATGGACTTGCTGACGTAGAGTGACATAGTGAACTCGACACTGAACCGGTTAGTATGAAGTCGCTCAGGTTCTACCACCATGCGTCCCATGACCACTATCGGGCCAGATGAGAGATCGGTGATGGACTTCTGACTGTGGAGGTAACAGTGAGAGGGTGCTTGCCGGAAAATGAAAAAGGAGAGTTATGAGGATGTCAGGCAGTATTTTAAAATAACCTTCCAAAAAAACATAATCTTGGTATCTATGTGAAGTACTTTTGGGAGCAATTGTATGGCGTATGACAATCCCAGATCGCATCCGGGTCACTCGTCTCATTTAGAAATGAACACTTTGATCTCAAAGATTTCCGGGCAGCAACATGACAACTTTTCTTTAACTCAAACTCTTAATATCCCCACAAGTAGCAAGTTATCCTTGCAGCGTATGAGTAGCAAGTTATCCTTGCATCGATTGAGTAGCAAGTTATCCTTGCATCGAATGAGTAGCAAGTTATCCTTGCAGCGAATGAGTAGCAAATTATCCTTGCATCGATTGAGTAGCAAGTTATCCTTGCAGAGAATGAGTCGCAAGTTATCCTTGCAACGTATGAGTAGCAAGTTATCCTTGCAGCGAATGAGTAGCAAGTTATCCTTGCAGCGAATGAGTAGCAAGTTATCCTTGCAGTGAATGAGTAGCAAGTTATCCTTGCAGCGAATGAGTAGCAAGTTATTCTTGCAGCGAATGAGTAGCAAGTTATTCTTGCAGCGAATGAGTAGCAAGTTATCCTTGCAGCGAATGAGTAGCAAGTTATCCTTGCAGAGAATGAGTAGCAAGTTATTCTTGCAGCGAATGAGTAGCAAGTTATTCTTGCAGCGAATGAGTAGCAAGTTATCCTTGCAGCGAATGAGTAGCAAGTTATTCTTGCAGCGAATGAGTAGCAAGTTATTCTTGCAGCGAATGAGTAGCAAGTTATCCTTGCAGCGAATGAGTAGCAAGTTATCCTTGCAGCGAATGAGTAGCAAGTTATCCTTGCAGCGAATGAGTAGCAAGTTATCCTTGCAGCGAATGAGTAGCAAGTTATCCTTGCAGCGAATGAGTAGCAAGTTATCCTGGCAGCGAATGAGTCGCAAGTTATCCTTGCAGCGAATGAGTAGCAAGTTATCCTTGCAGCGAATGAGTAGCAAGTTATCCTTGCATCGATTGAGTAGCAAGTTATCCTTGCAGCGAATGAGTAGCAAGTTATTCTTGCAGCGAATGAGTAGCAAGTTATCCTTGCAGCGAATGAGTCGCAAGTTATCCTTGCAACGTATGAGTAGCAAGTTATTCTTGCAGCGAATGAGTAGCAAGTTATCCTTGCAGCGAATGAGTAGCAAGTTATCCTTGCAGCGAATGAGTAGCAAGTTATTCTTGCAGCGAATGAGTAGCAAGTTATTCTTGCAGCGAATGAGTAGCAAGTTATCCTTGCAGCGAATGAGTAGCAAGTTATCCTTGCAGCGAATGAGTAGCAAGTTATTCTTGCAGCGAATGAGTAGCAAGTTATCCTTGCATCGATTGAGTAGCAAGTTATCCTTGCAGCGAATGAGTAGCAAGTTATTCTTGCAGCGAATGAGTAGCAAGTTATCCTTGCAGCGAATGAGTAGCAAGTTATCCTTGCAGCGAATGAGTAGCAAGTTATCCTTGCATCGATTGAGTAGCAAGTTATCCTTGCAGCGAATGAGTAGCAAGTTATTCTTGCAGCGAATGAGTAGCAAGTTATCCTTGCAGCGAATGAGTCGCAAGTTATCCTTGCAACGTATGAGTAGCAAGTTATTCTTGCAGCGAATGAGTAGCAAGTTATCCTTGCAGCGAATGAGTAGCAAGTTATCCTTGCAGCGAATGAGTAGCAAGTTATTCTTGCAGCGAATGAGTAGCAAGTTATTCTTGCAGCGAATGAGTAGCAAGTTATCCTTGCAGCGAATGAGTAGCAAGTTATCCTTGCAGCGAATGAGTAGCAAGTTATTCTTGCAGCGAATGAGTAGCAAGTTATTCTTGCAGCGAATGAGTAGCAAGTTATCCTTGCAGCGAATGAGTAGCAAGTTATTCTTGCAGCGCATGAGTAGCAAGTTATTCTTGCAGCGAATGAGTAGCAAGTTATCCTTGCAGCGAATGAGTAGCAAGTTATCCTTGCAGCGAATGAGTAGCAAGTTATCCTTGCAGCGAATGAGTAGCAAGTTATCCTTGCAGCGAATGAGTAGCAAGTTATCCTTGCAGCGAATGAGTAGCAAGTTATCCTGGCAGCGAATGAGTCGCAAGTTATCCTTGCAGCGAATGAGTAGCAAGTTATCCTTGCAGCGAATGAGTAGCAAGTTATTCTTGCAGCGAATGAGTAGCAAGTTATCCTTGCAGCGAATGAGTCGCAAGTTATCCTTGCAACGTATGAGTAGCAAGTTATTCTTGCAGCGAATGAGTAGCAAGTTATCCTTGCAGCGAATGAGTAGCAAGTTATCCTTGCAGCGAATGAGTAGCAAGTTATTCTTGCAGCGAATGAGTAGCAAGTTATTCTTGCAGCGAATGAGTAGCAAGTTATCCTTGCAGCGAATGAGTAGCAAGTTATCCTTGCAGCGAATGAGTAGCAAGTTATTCTTGCAGCGAATGAGTAGCAAGTTATCCTTGCATCGATTGAGTAGCAAGTTATCCTTGCAGCGAATGAGTAGCAAGTTATTCTTGCAGCGAATGAGTAGCAAGTTATCCTTGCAGCGAATGAGTAGCAAGTTATCCTTGCAGCGAATGAGTAGCAAGTTATCCTTGCATCGATGCAAGGATCCTTGCAAGGATCCTTGCGATGCAAGGATCCTTGCATCGATTGAGTAGCAAGTTATCCTTGCAGCGAATGAGTAGCAAGTTATTCTTGCAGCGAATGAGTAGCAAGTTATCCTTGCAGCGAATGAGTCGCAAGTTATCCTTGCAACGTATGAGTAGCAAGTTATTCTTGCAGCGAATGAGTAGCAAGTTATCCTTGCAGCGAATGAGTAGCAAGTTATCCTTGCAGCGAATGAGTAGCAAGTTATTCTTGCAGCGAATGAGTAGCAAGTTATTCTTGCAGCGAATGAGTAGCAAGTTATCCTTGCAGCGAATGAGTAGCAAGTTATCCTTGCAGCGAATGAGTAGCAAGTTATTCTTGCAGCGAATGAGTAGCAAGTTATCCTTGCATCGATTGAGTAGCAAGTTATCCTTGCAGCGAATGAGTAGCAAGTTATTCTTGCAGCGAATGAGTAGCAAGTTATCCTTGCAGCGAATGAGTAGCAAGTTATCCTTGCAGCGAATGAGTAGCAAGTTATCCTTGCATCGATTGAGTAGCAAGTTATCCTTGCATCGATTGAGTAGCAAGTTATCCTTGCAGCGAATGAGTAGCAAGTTATTCTTGCAGCGAATGAGTAGCAAGTTATCCTTGCAGCGAATGAGTCGCAAGTTATCCTTGCAGCGAATGAGTAGCAAGTTATCCTTGCAGCGAATGAGTAGCAAGTTATCCTTGCAGCGAATGAGTAGCAAGTTATTCTTGCAGCGAATGAGTAGCAAGTTATTCTTGCAGCGAATGAGTAGCAAGTTATCCTTGCAGCGAATGAGTAGCAAGTTATTCTTGCAGCGAATGAGTAGCAAGTTATTCTTGCAGCGAATGAGTAGCAAGTTATCCTTGCAGCGAATGAGTAGCAAGTTATTCTTGCAGCGAATGAGTAGCAAGTTATTCTTGCAGCGAATGAGT
Organism: Myxine glutinosa; assembly: GCF_964187855.1. Lineage (NCBI taxonomy): Eukaryota > Metazoa > Chordata > Myxini > Myxiniformes > Myxinidae > Myxine > Myxine glutinosa. The sequence continues at coordinate 78,992,030 of NC_136273.1, forward strand.
AGCAAGTTATCCTTGCAGCGAATGAGTAGCAAGTTATCCTTGCAGCGAATGAGTAGCAAGTTATCCTTGCAGCGAATGAGTAGCAAGTTATCCTTGCAGAGAATGAGTAGCAAGTTATCCTTGCAGCGAATGAGTAGCAAGTTATCCTTGCAGCGAATGAGTAGCAAGTTATCCTGGCAGCGAATGAGTCGCAAGTTATCCTTGCAGCGAATGAGTAGCAAGTTATCCTTGCAGCGAATGAGTAGCAAGTTATCCTTGCAGCGAATGAGTCGCAAGTTATCCTTGCAGCGAATGAGTAGCAAGTTATCCTTGCAGCGAATGAGTCGCAAGTTATCCTTGCAGCGAATGAGTAGCAAGTTATCCTTGCAGCGAATGAGTAGCAAGTTATTCTTGCAGCGAATGAGTAGCAAGTTATCCTTGCAGCGAATGAGTAGCAAGTTATCCTTGCAGCGAATGAGTCGCAAGTTATCCTTGCATCGAATGAGTAGCAAGTTATCCTTGCAGCGAATGAGTAGCAAGTTATCCTTGCAGCGAATGAGTAGCAAGTTATCCTTGCATCGAATGAGTAGCAAGTTATCCTTGCAGCGAATGAGTAGCAAGTTATCCTTGCAGCGAATGAGTAGCAAGTTATCTTTGCAGCGAATGAGTAGCAAGTTATTCTTGCAGCGAATGAGTAGCAAGTTATCCTTGCAGCGAATGAGTAGCAAGTTATCCTTGCAGCGAATGAGTAGCAAGTTATCCTTGCAGCGAATGAGTAGCAAGTTATCCTTGCAGCGAATGAGTAGCAAGTTATCCTTGCAGCGAATGAGTAGCAAGTTATCCTTGCAGCGAATGAGTAGCAAGTTATCCTTGCAGCGAATGAGTAGCAAGTTATCCTTGCAGCGAATGAGTAGCAAGTTATCCTTGCAGCGAATGAGTAGCAAGTTATCCTTGCAGCGAATGAGTAGCAAGTTATCCTTGCAGCGAATGAGTCGCAAGTTATCCTTGCAGCGAATGAGTAGCAAGTTATCCTTGCAGCGAATGAGTCGCAAGTTATCCTTGCAGCGAATGAGTAGCAAGTTATCCTTGCAGCGAATGAGTCGCAAGTTATCCTTGCAGCGAATGAGTAGCAAGTTATCCTTGCAGCGAATGAGTAGCAAGTTATTCTTGCAGCGAATGAGTAGCAAGTTATCCTTGCAGCGAATGAGTAGCAAGTTATCCTTGCAGCGAATGAGTCGCAAGTTATCCTTGCAGCGAATGAGTAGCAAGTTATCCTTGCAGCGAATGAGTAGCAAGTTATTCTTGCAGCGAATGAGTAGCAAGTTATCCTTGCAGCGAATGAGTAGCAAGTTATCCTTGCAGCGAATGAGTAGCAAGTTATCCTTGCAGCGAATGAGCAGCAAGTTATCCTGGCAGCGAATGAGTCGCAAGTTATCCTTGCAGCGAATGAGTAGCAAGTTATCCTTGCAGCGAATGAGTCGCAAGTTATCCTTGCAGCGAATGAGTCGCAAGTTATCCTTGCAGCGAATGAGTCGCAAGTTATCCTTGCAGCGAATGAGTCGCAAGTTATCCTTGCAGAGAATGAGCAGCAAGTTATCCTGGCAGCGAATGAGTCGCAAGTTATCCTTGCAGCGAATGAATAGCAAGTTATCCTTGCAGAGAATGAGTAGCAAGTTATCCTTGCAGCGCATGAGTAGCAAGTTATCCTTGCAGGGAATGAGTAGCAAGTTATCCTTGCAGCGAATGAGTCGCAAGTTATCCTTGCAGCGAATGAGTCGCAAGTTATCCTTGCAGCGAATGAGTCGCAAGTTATCCTTGCAGAGAATGAGCAGCAAGTTATCCTGGCAGCGAATGAGTCGCAAGTTATTCTTGCAGCGAATGAGCAGCAAGTTATCCTGGCAGCGAATGAGTCGCAAGTTATCCTTGCAGCGAATGAATAGCAAGTTATCCTTGCAGAGAATGAGTAGCAAGTTATCCTTGCAGCGCATGAGTAGCAAGTTATCCTGGCAGCGAATGAGTCGCAAGTTATCCTTGCAGCGAATGAATAGCAAGTTATCCTTGCAGAGAATGAGTAGCAAGTTATCCTTGCAGCGCATGAGTAGCAAGTTATCCTTGCAGCGCATGAGTAGCAAGTTATCTTTGCAGCCAATGATTGCTTCAACTTAGTTTCCATGCATCAAAATAAACAAGTTACATCTAGAGTCTGAAACCAGAACTGCTCACAATTTCAAATCTCCGTGAGAGACAGCAGCACATGTTCGTCTGCACATTACACATCTCCGAGAGCGAGACCCACTGCAACTATGATATTTGTATATTTGTGCCTTTTTCCAACATTATCTAAAACTCATATCCAGGATGATGGCATGGAGGAAGATTCATGCATATCATATTCCGGCTCATCGGGTATACATATTGCATGAAGGATAATGGCATTGAGGGAGATTCGTTTACTTCGAGAGGAATTTACAATGACAATATGAGACAATCGGGAAATCAATACGGTAGATGGAATTAAACCCTGGAAGTTGCGGTATCAGACATAAATCTTTAGATGGGACCACAAAACGAGTTAATTAGATAGCCAAGTGCTTAGTAGACAATTGCTCTAGTGGATCACGTGCCATAGCATGGTAAACTTGAGGATTGAATTTTTTTTTCCCCTTATATTATAAACTAGCAAAGGTACCCGGTGTCGCTTCGCTGACAAGAATATTAAGAGAGGATGGGGGGGGGGGGGTGAGGAGGCATAGAGAGGAAGGGAGGAGGAAGAGGGGAGATGAAACAGGGGAGCAGAAGGATGGTAAGGGGGGTAGTAGGACAGGGACGGGGCAGAGCAGAGGAGAGCTGGCAGACGGGGAGGAGGGATCAGGAGGAGAGTGGAAGTGGAGAAGTTGGAGAGTGAGTGGGGAGCAGGAGTGAGTGGGGAGCACGAGGAGGTGACAGAGCAGGAGGATGGAGCAGTGTTGTCCCATTAACAATGAGCTAATAGAACACTCACCAAGTGGCTTAAACACTCAAGCAAGCACTCCAACGAAACAGTTGATGAGGAACTGTCTTGGCAAGTGATTCGTACTTTTGCAGATCAGGCATTCGATGATTAGCGCTTGGAGTTCACTTGTTTCGTTGCTTTACCCATCGTAATCCTCCCATTATGTTAATTGTTCTTTTAATTTGATCTTTAATTTGATTTTTTTTGCCTTCCTAATTCCAGAGATTTCCCCACAGAGTACCCAGGCGAGGATGTGGAAGCCTTCATGTCAATTCCACTCCGCTGATCAATTATTTTCATTGCACTCAATAAAGTTACACTTTGGGCACATTCCTTAGTCTTTTCTTCACTCAATATAATTGTTGGAAGAGGAGAAAAAGTTAAGTTTAATGTTTTGGTAATATGTAGGAGGAAGGACGGCCCGCTTAAAACGTAGTTATAAGATATACACTTAGTTATAAGATTTCTTAAAATTTATTAAAATTTGCAGATTTCTCTCCACATTTTAGCACTTATTTAGTCCTGGAGATCTGATCCTCAAACTCAAACCCAGATTTTGATTATATAGCTTAATTAGTCCGTGAGAGCAGATCATGTTTCCAAGGCAAGACACGTTTGAATAGACCGAAACAAAATGGCGGCTAAAGAACCCAGCGATGTGACAGAAGGCTGACCAAGATGGTGCACCACAATTTTGGAGCATCCCCTAAGTTTTCTTCAAAAGGGGTATTTAAACATACCCAACCACACAGTTTTCATTCATGCACTCCTTTTTTATTTCACTTAGGATACATGCAAAGTTTGGGATCGATAGGTTTCATGGTTATGGAGTTATGGAGGACACACACACACACACACACACACACACACACACACACACACACACACACACACACACACACACACACACACAAACTGACTGACTGACACGCATTGTCTTTTATTATTATTATTAGTATTATACATTAGAATTACCTCATAGCATATTCATCAGGCTGCAAGTTTGAATCTAGCTCCAACCCCTTTCTCAATAAAGTATGCATCAATAAAACAAACTTACACTTTGTCTTCACCGAGGCAGGCAGTGATCTTCAACAAAAGGCATGTTGTTAGAAAAGATAAACACAACTTGCATTCTCAACTACAAAGCTTGGGCCACTGCTGCCCCCCAGTGTTACATCCCTTTGGAACATTGAACATTTAATACAATACGACTCTTCTACTCTACATTATAAACCACCTTTAGAGGCCATTTTTCCCCGCAAGGCGGGGGTTGGCCTTTTTCGGGAACCGTGGTTGTTGTTGTTTTTCGGTCCCCTTTTTGAAGCAATGTTTTACGGCCGGATGCCCTTCCTGACGCCAACCCTTTTTGCCGCCTTTAACGACAAACGGGGAATTACCAGTGAACTGGTACTCAAATTAGCCGACCTCGGAAGGATGACAGGCTGAGTCAACCCCCCTGGCGTTAATTCAGCAATCGACCGGGATTCGAACCCAGGATCCTTGGATCCTAAGCCGGCACCTGAGCCGCTAGCCCAACATCTTCTACTCTACATTAAGAGTGGTAAATGCACTTTTACATGAATTATAAGGACATTTAGATCCAATGTGCATTGTGCAAGTCAGCACAAGTCATAGGATTTGAAGCTGGGCTCGCGTGCATCACGAGCGACGTGCTCAAATGGGAACTCCAAATAGTTAGGACAACGGTAATTTTAACTAAGACTTCCCCATGTGCATTATCTATCAAAACTACAAAGATAGACATACATGAACCTGTCAGGTAGAAGGATGTATTTAATACCATTACAACCAATGCTATTACGCACACAGGAGCCTAGAGAGACGAGCACTGAGCTGAGCTTCCAAGCCTGATCCAGATTTCTTACAGGGGAACACATCGAACACTTTGGTACATTCAGAATAGAATTCAAAAAACAAATATTGAATGGTAAATATGAGTTCAATGTGTCCAGTATTCAGAGTGGCAGCACTTGGTTGGTTGTGTATGTTTGTGATTTTGTTTGCCTACCTGAGCCTGGTACAGTCGTGGCCGAAAATATTGGCACAGTTGCACTTTTTGTTCAAATAATGCACCATTTCTTCCAGAAAATTGTTGAAATAAAAAAATATTTTGGTATCCACATTTGTATTTCTTTGGTTTGCAGTGGCACAAAACAAAAAAAGCTGAAAAAAATTACGAAATCTGAGCTTATTCCACACAGAAATCATGAAATGGCCTGGACAATATTATTGGCACCTTTTAGAAGTTGTTCGACTTAAATAGATTTCAAGCAGGTGATTCTCCTTTACTTTGGAATCGAACTCACCCATGGTGAGTTGCAGGTGCCTGCAATATAAAAATCGCTCATTCAACCAGTTTGAAGAGAGAAAAGGAGTCATTCTGCTGTTTTGTCACTGTGTGCACCGCAATGAGCATGCAGAAAAGAAAGGAAACCAGAGAATTGTCTGAGGAGGTCAGACACAAGATTGTAGCCAAGCGTGGACAATCTCAAGGCTACAAGTCCATCTCCAGAGACCTTCATATTCCTGTGTCCATCGTATGCAATTTTATCAGGAAGATTAATGACCATGGCACTATAGCCAATCTCCCTGGACGTGGCCGCAAGAGAAAACTTGATCGAAGATTGCAGCTAATGATTGTTCGAATGGTGGAGAAAGCATCTCGATCAACTGCCAAACAGATTCAAGCTGACATTCAGACACAAGGTATGACAGTTTGAACTCGCACCATCCGACGCCAACTCAATGAAAGTGGGTTCTATGGTAGGAGACCTAGTAGGACCCCACTGCTGAGAAAGCCTGATTGGAGTTTTCCAAAACACACCTGAACAAGCCAAAATCCATCTGGGAGAATGTCCTGTGGACAGATGAGACCTAATTAGAGCTTTTTTACAAAGCACATCATCTCTATGTTTACAGAAAACAAAATGAAGCCTTCAAAGAAAAGAACACCTTCCCTACAGTCAAACATAGAGGAGGTTCAATGATGTTTTGGAGTTGCTGTGCTGCCTCTGGCACTGGGTGCATTGAATGTGTGCATGGCATCATGAAATCAGGCGACTACCAAGGCATTTTAGAGCGCAATGTTCAACCCAGTATCAGAAAGCTGGGTCTGGGTCGAAAGTCATGGGTCTTGCAGCAGGACATTGACCCCAAACACACTTCCAAAAGCACCCAGGAATGGTTCAAGACAAAATGCTGGACTGTTCTTAAGTGGCCAGCAATGAGTCCAGATCTAAATCCCATTGGGGAGATCTGAACACCTGTGGGGAGATCTGAAAACAGCATTTGGGAGAAGGCACCCTTCAAATCTGGGAGAACTGGAGCAGTTTGCACAAGAAGAGTGGGCCAAACTCCCAGTCGAGAGGTGTAGGAAGCTCATTCATGGCTATAGGAAGCGTTTGACTGCAGTTATTTTGTCCTAAGGCCCTGCTACCAAATATTAAATCAAAGGTGTCAAAAAATTGGTCAATGCGTTTTATTTTTATTTTCTGTTTTAAAAGGATATATTAAGTTCTGAATCAAAAACAAAGGTTCTGTAATATTAACAGTGAAATAAAGAATTGTGGAGACCAAATACTTTGCCAATTTCAACTTATTTTTAAAGACAATTGTGAGTTATTTGAAAAAATGTGCAAGGGTGCCAATATTTTTGGCCACGACTGTATATCCCACTCTTCACCCAAGGGCTTCAAGCAGGCTACACACTGCCATCTTGTGTCGTCCCCCATCTTTACCCATGATCTTCTATTTTACCTCTTCTCCCCTGAGCCCAAACATCTTATTCTTCTCTCTCCTCTTTTCCTGTTTGTTCATTCCCTTGCCTACTATGTCTCGGGATTTCCCCTCTGCCGTGCTGTCGGTTCCTAACTTCCATCACCTCGCTCGAGCTTTCAGGAGCTTTGTTCTTGGATGAAAAAAAAGGCCAGTGGTATTAGTAATCTCACAAGAATAAGAGAAAGCTTGTTGTGTTAGGGATTATAGAGATGGGTTCAGTTACAAAACCAAAGCACCTTGGTAGCCGCTGGTGAAGAACAACCGCATGTCGAAGCAATCGTGTTGTCCGAATTAGTTGTCACGTCGTCCTCACCGCCGGGTCTCTCCAGAGGATTGTCTGTGGCAGAAGCGACAGCTCAATGGATAACTGACAAAGGCCGAGGCACTTCCATTTCCTGGTGCACAAAGAGCTCGGCTCGCTACAGCGGTGTTCGATTAAAGACAGAGATTGTGGAAGCTGTTTCCACGGACGTAGGGAGATCACCAGTTTGTGCAATTCCATCAGGAACTTGGCAACAAGCAGTCATCATGGCATGGCACCAACACTTCTAATTGCTACATGGAATTTTCTATCGTTTGATGATTTCTTACTCTTGGCCGAGTAAAACTTGCTGTCGGGTTCACAAATCTGTTTGCATCCTCAGACTTGACGATGCACATGCAAATAGTGACCGTGGTGGAAAGGCAAACAGGAATTTTAACTGTTTTTGGTATTTTGAGCATATGGAAGAGGAAGAAGTCGTCTGAATGCAAACGGACACGGACGGGTTTTGCATTTTCAGATGCTTTCTAGTAGTGTAGCAGCATAGCAAACCTGTTGTGCATGTTGTGATACAAGCACCAAATTTGGCACAAATGTACATTAATATGTTGCGAACATTTTCAGATATTGGGCCACTTGAAATTCCGTAATTTTTTTTTTCAAATTTTTTCAAATTTCGTAATTTAAAATTTTTCGGGTGACACCGTCACAATTTCGGTCTTCGAGGCCGGCCGATATAGTGGGGCGGCTTAGCCCAAATATTCAAAAGAATTGTGCATTTTGTGATACAAGCACCAAATTTGGCACAAATGTACATTAATATGTTGCGAACATTGTGTGGTCAGCAATGAAGACGAGAGTCTGAATTACATGTATGCAAAAGACCTTGTGAACCAGTGAAGCAAATACACGGGTAAGCATGAATTAAATCTAGGGCATGATATAATTTCCATGATGTTTACCTCCACACTCAATGGTGGAAGGAGGTAATGTTTTGATCCCAGCTTGTCTGTATGTCTGCTTGTCTGTTAGTCCACAAAATTCCAGACAAAGCTTGTAGTAGTGGTAGTTGTAGTGGTAGTGGTGATAACAGAAATTGTTATATAGAACTGAACTTATATTATTATTATATGCAGAAAATAACTTCATTTCTATATGCCCTGTAGTGGACAGGTTAATTGGTTTATGCACTGAAGGGGTCACCCTGGTGTGCACTGCTGTGTTCTGCCTCACTGAGTTGTTCAGGTATGATGTACTCAGCACAAGCTTCCGGTCGGCCCGGAGGTGGGGGTGTGGGGCCTGTCACGGAACGTCAAAACAAACGGCCTGCCGGGGCCGCCCAAAAGTCGGGCGTGAGGGGCGCGTCCACTAATGGAACGCCTCTCGCTTCCCAGATCGAGGGCCACGTGGTCAGGAGAACCTCGTCCCTTCCGGTCACACTTTACCTATCGGCCGGCCTCGAAGACCGAAATTGTGACGGTGTCACCCGAAAAATTTGAAATTACGAAATTTGAAAAAATTTGAAAAAAAAATTACGGAATTTCAAGTGGCCCAATATCTGAAAATGTTCGCAACATATTAATGTACATTTGTGCCAAATTTGGTGCTTGTTTCACAAAATGCACAATTCTTTTGAATATTTGGGCTAAGCCGCCCCACTATAGTTACATTTGTTTTCAAAAACAACTTTGCTACAGCCAGCCAGTGAAAAATTAGAAAGGAAGTATGGCATTATGTTCGAGATATTTACTGCATCCAAACCTTCTTTACGGCATTATCTTCAAAATGTCTCCCCAAAAGGGCAATGCTTGAATGGGCAAAAGGTGAAGGTATAATCTTGGCCAGAGGGTGGGTCGTGGAGCAGAATTAACCAAACCTTTGCCATGGCAGCTGATTATCTCCAATGAATGTGAGGTGTGGCATTATCATGCGAAGCAAGGATTAGGGGGGGGGTTTTCAATAAATGTCTTGAGTTTTCTTTTCATGTTTCAATGTTGTGGTCTGAGATGATGGTTGTACTCTTGAACCTGAAGTACATGTACAGAGGGTACAACCATATCCTTTAACATCTCCTTAAATGTCAACCATTATACGTCACCATTACTTTGCATTCCGGACAGTGTTTCATTAATTTCTTCGATGTGGTTAGAGATTTTTTAATGACAAAATTTCATAGACTTGAGCTCGATCTCAAGATGCAGGAGGTAAACCCAGGATTTTGACATTGCGACAATGTGAAAGAGAAGAGTGTGAGTGAGCTCTTGTTCAGCCTCGTAACAAAGGACGAAATAGCGATCCTTTTGAATCAATCTTTTGGGAGATCTCGCGAGATCACGGCGAGGTCACGTCTTTTCGAAGCTGCTCCATGCGCTCACGCTCTCGAAGCTAAGTGATCTATCACAATCGTGTTTTTGTCGAGACTGTATCTATCTTTCGGTGTGTGTACCTATAGCGTATCTTTTGGAAAATTTTCGGTGCTAATTTTTCGTACATGTATACACAATCGTCGGTTAATGGTATCGAGTATTCTGCGGCCTAGTACTCGTGTCGTAGGCTTAGACTACCGTACCGTCTCCGACCTTGTGGTTTTTTTCTCTCAGCGATTCGTCGAATGCGCTGAAATTATTTTCGTTCTCTGTTTCGTCCCAGTCGTTCACCCCGTACCTCCTTGTTTAATATCATTCTGTACTCACAAAAAAAAAAAAAAAAACCCCAAATTTTTTTTCCCTTCCCAGGTCTTATTCGTTTATTTGTTGTTCTTTTTGTTCGTTCGTTCTTCGTTCGCGATCACGCGGCTAGAAATGTATAATCTCTCCCCTGAACAACTATTTTCTCTCATATATTATAACACCCTTTTCTTCTTTTCCTACAAAAGGATGCTTTCGTCTTGCTCACCAAATCTATTCATTCCAAAAAATATATATAATACCATCTCTTACAGTTCCTCCTTTCTACATTCCCTAAACTATCCAGAACTCCACCCCTCCTCCAGTGTCCTCAAACGTATTTTTGACTCGAAGGTCTCAAACTCATTTTGCAAAAAATGTTCGTTTCCCATGAATCGTACACTTTTCAAAATCCAATCTCACCCCTCCCCTCCAAATCCTCCCCATCACCCATCCCTTTCAAATCTCCCCCCTTGCCCCTTCCCTCCCCTCCCTCCTAAACTCCCCCCACACCCCTCCCCTCAGAGACTCTCCCTCGCTCCTCCCCTCCTAGACTCCCCTCTCACCCCTCCTCCTCAAAGCATCCTCCCTGCTTCTTCCCCCTTCCAACTTTCACCTTCATCTCCCCAAACCTTCTGCCTCGCTCTTCCCCCTCCTCAAATAACACCTCACTGTGCCTCACCCAATCTCCATCAAACCTTTTGTCCGCCCCATTCTTCCCTTTCTCCAAGCTATTCTGAAATCTCTGACACACCTTCAACATCTCTCCCTACCTCTTCCTCCTCTTCCACATCTTACCCTACCCCTCCCCCCCCCCCCTGTTCTGGACCCGATGCTCCCCCTTCCTCTTCATTAACGGTATGGACCTCAAACATCCGGGGCCTTCGCTCAAACTTGACTGACCTCTCCATACAGGTTGCTTCTGACAAACCAGATGTGATCTGCTTAACAGAAACTTTCCTCCTTCATGATGTCTCTGATGCCTTGGTATCTCTCCCAGGTTACTCCCTCCTCCGGTATGATAGACCTGAGCCTCGTCCTGGAGGTGGGGTTGCTATCTTTATAAAAAACTCTCTTCCTCACTCGCCCTCCACTGCCCTCTCTCCACCTCACCCCCAGGAATACCTTTGGCTACGGCTTCCCCTTCGCTCCCACCTTTTGTTCATATGTGTGGTGTACCGTCCACCAAACAGCGATGACTCCATCTACATCTCACTGTCTGATAATATGGACCAACTTCTATCTACCCATCCCAACTCTCTCTTCCTCATATGTGGTGATTTCAATTGTCACCATGCCAGTTGGCTGGGTGTGGGTACCTCTCTCACCAGCCATGGCTCTTCAGCAAAGGACTTCTGCGACTCACTGGGACTGACACAATCTGTCAATTTCCCGACCCGGATCTCAGTCAACGGAGCATCTTCTCTTCTGGATTTGGTTATGACAAACTTCCCTGAAAATGTCTGCTGCTCTTCTTCTGCTCCAATCGGCTCATCTGATCATGTGCTTGTCAAAGTGGACATCTCTCTGACCATTCTCAGAGAGCCTCCTCAGCGTCGACGAGTCTGGCATTTCACTCAGGCCAACTGGCACGGTCTTCAAGCAGCCATCAATCATCTGGACTGGTCTCCCATCTCTACCGCCTCTGACATCAACTCATCCTGGGAATTCTTTCAAAGTAAATTGCTCTCTCTCATGCACAGATTTATACCATCTCGTCTTCAGTTGTCATACCCTTCCTCCCGTCCATGGTACACAGAATCCTGTGGTGAGGCTGTTGCCCTGAAACAACTTGCTTTCGTCTCCTGGAAAGCAAATCCAACGGAAGGAAATCTCATTTCCTTTCACAAAGCCCGAAACAAGTGTGTGTCCACCCTCAGGAGAGCCAGGAAACAATATCTCACCATTCTCAAGACCGAACTCTATCTGTCTCCCTCTTCCAAATCCTGGTGGCGTCTGGTCAAATCTGTTTCTGGTGTTTGTTCCCCCTCCATCCCCTCCCTCACCTCAAATGGTTTAACGGCTGACTCCGCACGTGAAAAAGCTGAATGCCTCAACTCTGTGTTTGGCTCTAAATCTTGTGTCCCAAACCCGTCCCTCTCTGTACCCACCGTACCCAGTCGTACCCAGCTGCTCCTGGACTCTGTGTCCTTTCCTCCTGACAAGGTCGAAAAGTTTCTGTCAACCCTCGACTCTGATTCTGCAACTGGTCCTGACGGCATCAGCCCACGGGTCCTAAAATCATGTTCTTCTGCTCTTTCACTCCCTCTTTCTGTTCTCTTCACCCTCTCTTTTGCTCAAGGTCATCTGCCATCTGCTTGGAAATCAGCCAACATCACCGGTTTGCACAAAAAAGGTGCAAAAACAGATCCCAGCAACTACAGACCAATCAGCCTTCTCCCAATTATCAGCAAAGTCATGGAATCCATCATTGCTTCAGATATTAAATCTTTCCTCTTCTCCAATGGCTTGATCTCTGATCATCAATTTGGTTTCAGACCTGGTCACTCTACTCTGGACATGCTGCTTCTGCTTTCTCAACAATGGATGGAGGTCCTCAATGCCAAACAGGAAATTAGAGCAGTCTCCCTTAACATATCACGTGCCTTTGATACGGTCTGGCACTCCGCTCTGCTTACCAAACTCTCCTCTTTTGGTATCCATGGAAATCTCCACGCATGGCTGGCGGACTTCCTCTCTAGTCGTAGTCAACGTGTGGCCCTGAATGGGTTTCTCTCATCTCCTCTTCCTGTTCAGGCTGGAGTTCCCCAAGGTAGTGTTCTGGGCCCTGTGCTTTTTCTGGTCTTCATCAATGATCTCTCTGACTCTCTTGAAAATCCTCTCTATCTCTTTGCTGACGACTCTACTCTCTGTCACTCCATTCCTCATCCCTCAGATCGGCAGTCTGCAGCCTCCTCACTCTCTGCAGACCTGGACAAAATCACAGACTGGTCAAACAAGTGGAACATCTATCTATAATTCCAGTAATCTCTGTGTGTTTGTTTGTACGTTTGTACGTTTGTCTGTGACCGCTGTTTCTCGACAACCACGGGTCCGATATACTTTAAACTTGCCAGGTATATTGCTGGGGACCCGAGGATGTGCCTTTTCAAGGTTTGAAATTAATCGGACAAGTACTTACCGAGCTATGGCGATTTAGCCGTTCGCCGTTCGCTTTGGCGTTGCGAATGGACCAAACCATTGCATGTAAATAGAGGGGGGGGTTCTGTGGTCGTTGCGAATGGACCAAACCATTCATGTAAATAGAGGGGGGGGGGTTCTGTGGTCGTTACTGCCACGTGGTTTCAAAGTTTTTTTTTGTTGTTGTTTGCACGCATGTTTTTTTGCACCCACGTACGGGCACGCCCTAGGATGTTTACACACACACACCCCTACACAAATTTTTTTTTTTTTTTTTTGGCAAGGAACGGGCACCCACGTACGGGCACGTCCTAGCTTATATATAGTACGGGCATGCCCTAGTGTCTTTCAATCCTGACAAATCTCACACTCTTACAATGTCTCTCCGAAAGGACCGACTGGACAACCCTCCCATCTACTTTCTTTCTTCTCTTTTCCACTTTCTCCTGGACACTGGACTGGACACTGGACTCCACTGGACTTCCACTGGACTTCCACTGGACAACCACTTTCTCAACAATCCTCTCCAAGAAGTTCTGTCGCTCAAGCTTTTGGGTCTCACTATCTGCCATGATCTTTCTTGGGAAAACCACATTTCCAAGCTGGCCTCCAAAGCCAGTCGCCGACTGGGCATCCTCCGTCGTGCGAAGTCCTTCCTTGGCACACCTGAGCTCCTCACCACATACAAGGCTTTCATCCGCAGCTCAATGGAATACTGTTCCCCCCTCTGGGCTGGTGCTCCTGCCTCACACCTTGCTCGGCTTCACGCTGTTGAGGCCAAAGCTTTCAGAATCATTGGAATCTCCTGCGATGTAGTCAACACCGAGGGCCTTTCACTCACTCACCGCAGGCAGGTTGGTGGTCTTTCTGTCTTCTACCGACTCCTCTCCGGCCTTGCTCCCCCAGCTCTCTCTGTGCTCTGTCCCCCCAATATTCCTTCAGGTCGCACAAGATCTGCCTGCAACCCTCTTATGGTTAAACTGCCAAAGTCTAGGCTCTCTGCTCACCTTCACTCTTTCATTCCCCTTTTCTCCCGCCTCTGGAACAAACTCCCCCACTCCCTTCAATCCCACTCCTCCCTCCAGGTCTTTAAAACAGCTGTTCACCACCATCTCTTATCTTCCCCCATCGAAAACCTTGATCTTTTCTACCCCCAGTAATTCACCCCAGAGTCCTTGCAGTGTTCATATGTTTTATTCCTCTCCCACCTCCCCCTAAGTCCTCCCGATGTCCCTGCTCTCAAATGTTGTGTTTGTGTCCTTCACCCTCTTCCCCCTCTCTTTTGTGTCCTTCCCCCTCTCTCCCCATCTTGTCTGCCACTCCCCTTGTTTTTTGTGTTTTGTGTGTCGGTTTGTCTTTTTGTGTGATTAATGTTAGCTCTTTCACGAGCCTCGATCTTGTATACAAAAAAAAAAAAAAAAAAAAAAAAAAATCTTACTGCTGACATATTTCGAGAATATAGCACAGAAACAACAAAGAGCAGCATATTTTAATGTTTGTATAAAACTGGAGATCTGGCTGCACAACAAAACAACAAAAAAAGGCATTACTTTTATATTAACCCTCAGGAATTATTTGAAGGACAAGGATGTTTGGACAAAATAGACAACTCAATTTTGGAACATTGGATTCAAACCTGAAATCTGAGCAGTAAACAGCATGAATGAAGTGCTCAAACTGTGATGCAAACCATTCTACAGTTAATTGTTTCTCACTGCTTTCCAAGATGATTATAAAAAGAATGAACAAGAGTCAGCACTGCCATCCATTATGGAGCAAACAAAACCGAAAGCCCTTGTACAAGCAAAAATACCACTTTTTTCTTCTTCTACATTATTAAGAGGTGAGATATCACATGATATACGACTTCGTATTGAGTACGAGTCTGAATTTCAGGTATTTTAAAAACTGCCGAGAATACAAAAGCAAATTCAAGGCCAAAAACACCAACAAAGCAAAACATTCCTAATTATGTCACGCCAGTGGTCAACTGTCTTTAAAATTTATTACGTGTATATATATATATATACACACACACACACACACACACACACACACACACACACACACACACACACACACACACACACACACACACACACACACACACACACACACACACACACACACACACACACGTTTTCTGTATAGTAATCTCCTAAATAAAATGGGGGTTACGTTTCTGAAAAGTGACGCAAAATCCAAAACCACAAAAATTAATACCTATAAACCTCATGGGAAAAAAGGGCTAGGTTCCTGGGCTTATAGAAAATGACGAGGAAAATGGGCAGCAGCCAAAATTAAGCATATCCCAATTGAAGCGAGAACGTCACCTGGTAGAATGCACACCTCCGCCACACTGAACATTTTACGTGTTGGATCCCTCTGATAGGCCGGATCTACATCCAGACCTGAACCAAAATCGAATTGGCTTGTTCTTGTCAATGCCCAACTCATCCACCAAGTTTTGACATAATCCGTCCACAATTTTTTCAAAATTCATGCTATATATAGTTTTTGGCCCTATCTCTCAATTGTAAAGAATCACTTGAAAAATTCCCAGATCCAGATCGAGATCCGGATCCAGATCCAGATCCGGAATCTCCACCAAAATCTAACCATTTCGTCCTTGTTGCCCACCCAACCTCTCCACCAAGTTTCATCCGAATCCGTATATAAATTTTTGAGATATCCTGCTCATCGACAGACAGACAGACAGTGTTGAAAACAATGTGTATCCATCTTTGGTGGTGGAGGTAACAAGGTGAGGTTTGATTATCTTATTAATAACTCATCGCGTGGCAAATACACATACGTAATGACAATAGCTTCACATCAAAGTGGCATAAATTGAAATGCTAATAATATGGGCAAAAAAAATAAATGCAATTTTCATTTTGAATGTCCTTTAATCCTGACTTGATGTCAAACTAAGACGTGTGGTTTCTTTTGAAAGAGCTGGTATGACAAAGTGCTGTCAGTGAGCTGTCATATGGATGTGCGTACAACCTGCTCACACCGAGCGATTCCAAAACATTGGCAACATTCCGAATCTCATGCATAGCAAACACATTGAGACTTCAATACGTTATAATCCGGTGTGTATTCGTGTCAAATTAGGTTGCACACCTTTTGTTTTATACATTCCTTAATCAGCCATTCATTTGGTTGATTCAGGAAGAAAAGCATATTTCCTTGTTATGGAGATAGAAAAATGATCACAACAGATCTAAAACTTTGGAATCCATCTTCAGGAATTAAAAAAGACCCAGCTCTTGATTCTTCAAAATAACTTGTATGAGGGGTATTCAAAACAATTATACATCCAAGATATTCACAACAGCCCAAGAAACGACGAATTTTTATATATTTTTCAAAATATAGGTACATACAATATACATGATCAGCCAGGAAGGAAGAATCCTTACTTATTACCATGGATTACAATCGCACTCCATATGTAGGGATGGTACGGGGGAAGAAAATGGCCGCCAATTCAAATGTGTACAAATCGAAATGCTTAAAAACTATGGAGTGAAGTCATAATCATCTAAAAGGAAGACTTTTTATTCTTGAACGTTTTCATATCTTAACAAGAATGAAAAATATGCAAAAAATACATCGCCAAAGTACCAGATAGAGAGATCGCAAAATTGCCAATTTATTCATCCTCAAAATGTTGATAAATATCATCGTGCCGAGCACAATAATGGCTGAAGCAATTACAATGATTCCCATGGAAGGAAGTGGCATTTTTGTAACAACTCTTTGGTATTGCAGCCGTATGAAAACAAAAAAAAATTAAAGCGGATTTTGCATACTATGTTGAGGCTCGTACGAGAGCTAGCACACAACATATGACAAAGGGAGCAGGCGACAAGAGGGGCGAGAGAGGGAAGCACAGCAACAGTAAGGAACAGGGACATCAGGAGATATGTGGAATGGAGAGGGCTGGGGCAGGGTACACGGGATAAACAAGATGAATACTACAGGGGCTTTCAGGAAATAATACAAAGAGTTAACAATTAATACACCACAAATGCACACCAAAGAGATAACGTTACATTGGCGTGACAATGCACTGCCTGGTTTTACACTGTCGTAGATTATAACCGCCACAGCTTTGTGAAGATGATAGTGTTTCGGTCCAGATTGTAATGACCCATCAGAGTCATACCTGCAGCATTTCTTGTTCTCTGAAAGAACCAAGTGGTAAGCAGAGGTGGATTGAACAAATAAGGTAATTTATCGCTTTTATTCTGAGGCTTCCATCTCTTGCTGTGCTGTAGTCCTGCATAGACGCACATAAATGTCGTTTACTCACATTTGTTCAGCACCTCAGCGTTTATTCACTTGTTTTGTTTTTTTCCCAAAGGATCATGAATCAATTTCAAAATCATAGGCAATGACTTTTTAATTTTTTTTTTATAATAAATGAAGGGCCTGGGTGGGTCCATAGCCAGATTAGACTGCTATAGAGGAATTATATGAAGGAGGAGGAGGAGGAAGTCGAATGATGGCATTACCTTTCTATGGCTGGTACACACGGGTAAGTGTGTGGAATAGGCAGGGGGAGAGGGGGGCAGTGGGGAGGGGGTTCGCCACTCCTCTCCGTCTCTCTGCTGGCCGTTGGGGAATTCTCCCTCTTACGCCCATGCTGTTGGAGTCGACTGGACTCTCATCCACCTGGAGTGCAGAGCCATCTGCCATTTAAATCGCATGGCTGCGGACTGTCAACCTGGTAAGGGGGGCTGACAGGTAATACACCTTGCCCACAGGTGACCTGGGATTGGGAGGTATCAGAAGACACCCGCATACCCGCATAGGAATGATATAGCATTGGTTTATTGAAGTGCCCTCGGGCCCATTATTTGTCAGGGACCCATCAAGGCTTAGTTTGTCTTCGACTCCGAGGGCAGTTTGCATTTTTGTAAGAATCGGCCTTTGACATGCTTCACAATTGGCAAGAAATGGTCCGTGTTCTTGGGAATAAGCCCATCTAACGTTGGCGATAGACGCCCGGCCAAACTGAGCAATCGGGGGAGAAGGGTCTTGGTAATAGAGGTGACCAAGAACCCGATGGTCACTCTGGCTGAGCTCCAGAGATCCTGTGTGGAGATGGGAGAAACTTTCAGAAGGACAACCATTACTGCAACACTCCACCGATCTGGTCTTTATGGCAGAGTGGCCAGACGGAAGCCTCTCCTCAGTGAAAGACACAAGTCTCCCCCGATTGCTCAGTTTGGTCGGGCGGCCAGCTTAAGGAAGAGTCCAGGTTGTTCCAAACTTCTTCCATTTAAGAATTATGGAGGCCACTGTGCTCTTGGGAACCTTCAATGCAGCAGAAATGTTTTTGTAGGCTTCCCCAAATCAGTGCCTCGACACAATCCTGTCTCTGAGCTCTGCAGGTAGTTCCTTCGACCTCCTGGCTTGGTTTTTGCTCTGATATGCATTGTCAGCTGTGAGACCTTACATAGACAGGTGTGTGCCTTTCCAAATCATGTCCAATCAATTGAATTTACCACAGGTGGACTCCAATCAAGGTGTAGAAACATCTCAAAGATGATCAAGAGAAATGGGAGGCACCTGAGCTAAATTTCAAGTGTCATAGCAAAGGGTATGAATACTGATGTCAATGTGATATTTCAGTTGTTTTTTTTAAATAAATTTGCAAAACTTTCGAAAATCCTGTTTTCTCTTTGTCATTATGGGGTATTGAGTGTAGATTGATGAGGGAAAAAATGAATTTAAACGATTTCAGCATAAGGCTGCAACATAACAAAATGTGAAAAAAGTGAAGGGGTCTGAATACTTTCTGAATGCAATGCACTGTATGTATGTATGTATGTATGTATGTATGTATGTATATATATATATATATATATATATATATATATATATATATATATATATATATATATTGTTACGGTCCGCGGTTAAGGATGTTGTTTGCCGAGCGGAGGCGCCGCGGCCTAACAGTTTCCCCGATTCACCCGATTCACCCGACGTTGGCCGTATCGCGCCACAGCTATTCAATATGGAAAAGACTAAAACGACGGATGTGAAGAAAAGGAAGAAGAAGAAGACAAAAGGTTGAAAATACTACTAAATTTATTTACTATGTACAGGCTCAAAATAACCAAGGAGAAGGAAAGATAAGAAAATAATATACAGAAGCTTTTTAGAGACACAGTGAAAATACTAGCTTATACAAACTTAATTAACTACCCAGGACAGAACAAACAGAAACGGACTCACACGGGGAATTGCAGAGTGGATTGGCTGGAAGGAGAGGGAGGTCCAACGGGTCCGGCAGCACGATCGGCGCGTTGGGCAGCCGCCGTTCCTTCGCGGCCCTGCTCAAAACCGCCGTCCAGGCCCCAAGCGGCTGTTGAGTGTTGTTGCTGCTGTGGACGCTGCTGCTGGCGAGCAAGGCGACGAATAGCAGGCTTTGTGCTTCCCTGGATGATCTGCTTTGAACAAGAATCGCTGCTGGATGATCTCTTCTCTTTCTTTGACCTCACAACCCAGCTCTCTTTGCAGCTCTCTCTTGGACCTCCTTTTACTCAGCTCTCCTCTGACGACCCAGCTCTTTTCATGGACCTCACCACGCAGCTCAGCCCTGACGACTTCACAACTCAGCTCTCTCTTGGACCCTTTTACTCAGCTCTCCTCTGACGACCCAGCTCTTTTCTTTGCACCTCACCACGCAGCTCAGCCCTGGTCACTCTTGCGCGCGCGCTTTTATAACGCCTCCGGCGATTAAGCCGCCGGCCTTCAGGACACGCCCATCGGTGTGCTCACCTCGGCCATGGTTGGTCGCGCGACCCTCTGGCTCCGCCCTTGATGACGACGGGCGGGCACGCCTTTCTTCCCCAACCCGAGCACATGTTCAATGGCGGCAATTGTAGTTGGCAATGCGAATGGCAATTGACGAAAGGGGAAATGGAGGTTTTTGGGAATGGGAATGAAGGATGAAAGGAATCTATCTTTTTCACTTGGTGCAATGGAGTGTCATTCTAATGGAAGACAAGGCCTTACCCTAAAACACATAATAAGGATATAAACTACTGAACAAGGGTGTTATAGTGTCCTTCAATGGATACTTATATATATATATATATATATATATATATATATATATATATATATATATATATATATATATATATATATATATATATATATATATATATATATATATATATATATATATATATTTATATATATATATATATATATATATATATATATATATATATATATATATATATATATATATATATATATATATACACACACACACATATATATATATATATATATATATATATATATATATATATATATATATATATACACACACTGAAGTAGTTTTCGTATGTGACAGGAATCCATATTGGGTGGTCCAAGTTGTAGTTTATTAAACGACTCAACATTTCGGTTAGAAACACATAAACAATCATACCTCTGCAAACCTTTATCAAGAGTGAAACCTCTGTTCACATACACCCCCCTTCCACCCCCAAATTACGATGAGGAGGTGCGCCAAGTCAAATGTCCAACAACAAGGCCAAATAGTCCCATTTTTTGTGCTCTTTCAACTGGTGCAATAATAAGAGGCTGTTATTTTTACCACTGACTTCTGCTGGTAACGAATAACTGGATAACCGATAACCAACAACGATTTGCAAAAACTAAGACTTTTCATTAAGTATTCAAATCATGTGAATGCGCAAGGAGGGTATAGGCAAGTGCTGGTGTGCACAAGTGATGTGAGTGCAGAGAGATTGAGTTGGTGTGTGCGTTGTTCGGAGCGTTTGCACACTGTACGTGCAAGGCATAAGAAGCATCATTAAATAATGTCAAAGTGAATTGATAACGCAGAGAAAAGTGTGGTATGTGGCAGCTGGGAGTTGTATTACAGAGAGAGAGAGAGTGAGAGAGAGACTGACTGTTTCTTCCTTTTATTACAAGAGTACAAAAAATCAGTTATGTTCAGTCACAAAGAAACAAAACACAATAAAATGGTCTCAAGGAAAGGTTATTTTCAAATCATCATCATCAAGTGTGCATATGACATCATTAAAAACCCACTTTTCTTTAAAACATGTTAAATTCTTGTTCATTTTAAAAAACCGGTACTCTAGCTTTAGTCTTGCATTTACAAGAGCCTTAAGGGTGAGCAGTACATCACATGACGAGTCAGAAGCGTTTCCCATTTTTTTCTTCCTGGATTTATAAATTGCAAACTTGGCCTGGCCAATTAAAAAATTCATTAAAACCACATTCCTAAGGGAAGACGGTCCTAAAACACCATAAATAAAAACATTGTGATTGAAGAGGGAACCAAGCTTCACAAAGCGTTCCTGAAGGAATGTAAAAAGAGGTTGCAATCATTCACACTCCAGGTATATATGCGGTAGGGTTTCAATGGATGCACAGAAAGGGCATAGATTAGAGTTAGCAGTAGAAAACCGGTTCAGTAAAACATTATAAGGTAAAATCCAGTGTACAAGTTTCCATTGAATATCTCCAACATACTTTGGAGTAGGCAAGAGATAAAAACTTCGCCAATTGGGGCAATTGGGTGGTATTGGGGGTAAAACATCCCGCCATCGAAGCCTCGGGTGCTCAGAAAATGTTTTTGCGTATAAAATTTTAACGTACGCGTTGTACAGAGTTTTCTTTGGAAAGGCGGGAAGGGATAATGCAGTATCATCAGGGCTGTTCAGGCCAGGGGACAGATTAAGTGGCGGGCTGAAGACTAGGAGTTTGGGGAAGTCACCCGCTGTTTCCTCGGGGGAAGGGCCAAGTTCCTCGCAGGTATTACGATACGTTGTGGATATCCCTTGAAGGAACCGAGAGATGATCCTGACAGATTTTATTCCGGTTTTTTGTGCCACAGCGGCAGCACTCAGCCGGCAGCTCCCAGACTCTGTCATGAGGTCTTTCACTCGCAGCAGCTTGGCATCAACAAAACGTTGAACGAGTCCCCTATTATTCAAGCTGTTTTCCAGGAAGGGGTTGTAGCATAGGGGCTCGTTCAACAACATTCCCATGTTGTATGTTGCCATTTCACGGGAAAAGGACAGGGCTTGCCAGGCGTTCATCACCCCTTGGTAAAAGGTGGGCAGCAAGGATGAATCGATTTGATGAGGGTTCATCAAGAAAAGTTCTCGGTCGTAACCCAGCTTGCATGTGAGCTGTAATATGCAGTTAGCCAGAGGCCTCCAGAGTAGGGCTTCATCTCCATATACAAGTTGGCGCACGATATGAAGCCGGAAGACCATAATCCGGCTGCGGATATCAATAAGACCTTGGCCACCTTCAGCGAGTGGCAAGTATGCCACGGGGGGTTGGAGCCAGTGTTTCCCGCTCCAGAAAAAGTCGACAATGCTCTTTTGCAGTGTAATAAGAAGGCTCCCAGGCGGTTGTAGGCATATCATCTTATGCCATAGCATAGAGGCGACAAGATTGTTAATGACGAGAGTTCTTCCGCGGTATGAAAGTTGGAAAAGAAGTCCTTTCCAGCGGGCCAGTTTTGCCATTACCTTGTCTGGTAATCCCACCCAGTTCTGCTGCTCAAAGGTGTTGTCTCCGAGGAAAATACCGAGGTATTTAATGCCACTTTTCTGCCAGTTCACTCCTCCTGGTAGGACAATTGGCGGGCAATCTCCAGGTCCTATCCAAAGGGCTTCACTCTTCTTCCAGTTTACCTGGCCTGAACAAGCCTGACAATATGTTTTTAGTGCCTGAGCCACCGCAGTGACGTCAGTACTATTTTTTATATAAATACAGACATCATCTGCATAGGCAGAGACTTTTAGCGGTGTGGTAAGAATTGATCCAGTGAAGCCAGAAATGTGCGTACGTAATTGGAGCAGAAGAGGTTCGATGGCAAGAGAGTATAAAAGTCCAGATAGCGGGCAACCTTGCCGTACTCCCCGTTGTACAGCAATGGGGCTACACAATACTTGATTAATTTTAAGAACACTGGATATATTACAATACAAAAGTTTAACGTACGAGATAAAAATAGGTCCAAACCCAAAATTCTCTAAAACTCTAAAAAGGTACATGTGGTCAATACAGTCAAAGGCTTTTCCTTGGTCAATAAAAAACAGACCAACATTCATATTAAAATTGTTACAAAACCGAATGGTATCACGGATAAGAAAGATATTATTAAAAATAGTACGTCCAGGAATACAAAAGGATTGGTGTTCTCCTATTAGTACATTCATAAAAGGTTTCATTCGATTAGACAAGGCTTTGGCTAAAATTTTATAATCCGTACATAAAACAGAAATAGGACGCCAGTTCTCTATAAGTTGAGTGTCCGCTTTCTTAGGAATTAAGGTGGTGACTGCTCTCCGGCAACTCCACGGCAGTTGTCCATCCTCTAAACATTCATTCAATACCCGCAGTAGGTGAGGTCCAATGGTGTCCCAAAAAAACTGGAAAAATTCACTTGTCAGCCCATCCAGTCCAGGGGCTTTATCAGGTTCCAAGGCCTTCAAGGCAGCGGTGAGCTCAGGTAACCTAAGAGGATCCTCCAACTGCTGCTTCTGATCCTCCGCCAATGTTGGAAGGTTAGAAACAAGTTCCGATATTGCATCCTGGTTAATGTCATGCCGCATAAACCGTTGTTTAAAATGTTTCCGGGCACATTCCCTGATTCTGCCATCTTCATAAAGGAGTTCCCCATCATGGAGCAAGCGTGTAATCATTGACGAAGAGGCCCCCCTTTTAAGGCTGAAGAAGAATTTGGTTGGAGCATCAAGGTCGTGTATGTACCTCATCTTCAGGCGCAATAAAGCATTTTGTGCTCGCCTTTCGGATATGGAATTCAGTAAGGCCGTTTTTCCATGGATTTGTTGCCTCATTCCCTGGTAGCTCACACTTGCGGTTCCCTGAAGCTGTTCCTGTAATTCCAGGATTTCATCTTCAAGTAAGGTTGTGGTTTTTCTTTCCTCTTGAACACCATACGCACGATATTGTTGGCAGAACAGTCTGATGTGCGTTTTGGCATTATCCCACCATTGTCTGAGGTTTGAGAAATTCCCTTGGGAGGCAACCAGAATATTCCAAATTTCCGGAAAAATGTCCTTAAAGGTACTATCATCAAGTAAGTTGTTATTAAATTTCCAAAAAGCACTCTTGTGTTTCGGGCAGGGGGCAGAAATTTTGAGAAATGTTGCGCTGTGGTCCGAAAATCCTGATGGGCAAATTTTGGATGACAGAACGAGGCGTTCAAGTGGAGGATTAATATAAAACTTGTCCAAGCGAGCAAGTACAATATTACCCTGAATACATCGACACCATGTGTATTGCCTGATTGATGGGTGCTGTACCCGCCATATATCTGTCAAATTCATTTGTTTTAAAAATTTGGTGAGAGGGATTGTGGAGGCAGGATGGGGCTCTGCACTGTTCCTGTCGAGTTGGGGTTGGAGGGTGCAGTTAAAATCTCCACCAATACAAACATGATTGTCTTGGTTTTTTAGGGCGTTTTGACTGTCGAGGGACGTTAGGTGTGTCCCAAGGTCATTAAAAAAAACTCGCCGAGCTACAGGCGTACTTGGGGCATAGATATTAAAAATAGTATAGAATTTTCCATAGTAGTGGAATTCTAGGGATGCTAGGGATCCCTTGTGTATTTCGTCGAATTTAAGCGATGAAGGCGAAAAGGAGGGGCTAAGAATTATTGCGACACCGCCTTTGCGGGAGTCACCGTTACTAAAGAAGGACAGGCCGGGGAAGAGCCTACACCACTCTGCGACACAGCAGTCGTTGGCATGGGTCTCTTGTAAGAGGGCAATGTCAACTTTCTTCTGCAATAAAAAATCCCTTACTTGAACTTTACGGACAGAGCTACATCCTCCGTTAATATTCAGGCTACAAATGGAAAAACTCATTACAGCTATAAGGAGGAGTGACCACCACTCAATTTTTTGATAGCAGTTCATTCTTAGCTTTTTGCAACCACTTCTTTAAACGGTGACGTTGGGAGGAATTGAAATTAAAAACGTGGGGCCGTTTTACCATCAGTTTAGCGGAATGTATAAAATCAGGTAGCTCCGGAAAAAAGGTTTCTATTACAACATTCCTTTTTCGGAATGTGTCCTTAAGAAACCTTTTTATCTCGGAGGGAGGGATTGGAGGGATTTCTTCTTCCTTAAGGCTACCACATTCACTAACAGAGTCATCTATATCAGATGGCTCAGATGGTGTGTCACACTGGTTTTCATCATTTATCTCCTCACCGTCGTCACATCCCTCCACGTTATCGGATGGGGCATAGTCCATAGAGGGGGGGGACGGGGAGGGAGAGAAATGAGCCATCTTCAGGGGAGGGGGGGGGGTACTAATTTTTGTGGTTCAACCATATCAGTTTCTAGGTCAGTAGACAAGGGCGAGGATTCATCCACATCTATGTCCTCCAATACCGAGAAACGATTTTCTGTGACGAGGGACAAATCTAGGCCAGAGAGGAGGGCCTGTCGGTTTTCAGTTGTAGGTTTTTTAAAGAGGTGACCGTTTTCATCTGTTGTTTGCAGATGTCTTTTTCCTTTTGGGCAGACTAATTGAAACTCGTCCTGGTTAGTGGGAAGAGATTGCAAGGGTTTGGGGGGAGGGGGGGAGGGAGGACGTGATCATCGGGAGGGGGATCCCATCGGCTACCACGGCGGGAGAGGTAGGATCAGTTATAGCAGGCAACAAGCTGTGATTGGACGATGTCGCCTGGGGGGTGAGATCTATAGTTAACAGGAGATGGCTGCAATTAGATCCTTCAGTAGAGGGAGGGGCCCCTGTTTCAAGGGGAGGGGAGGGGGGTACGGCGGGGGGGTTTGGATTGGTGGTAAGAGGGCTTGGGTCGGTGGTGGACAGATTGGGATCAGTGGTGGTAAGGCTTAGGTCGATGGTGGGAAGGTTCGGGTCGGTGGTGGGAGGGCTTGGTTCGGCGGCAGGAGGGCTTGGTTCGGTGGTGGGAAGGTTTGGTTCGGTGGTGGGAAGGCTTGGGTCGGTGGTGGGAGGGCTTGGGTCAGTGGTGGGAGGGTTTGGACCGGTGGTGGGAAGGTGGGGGGGTTGCTTATTCCCGGTTCGGAGGGGAGGTTGCACTTGTGGAGAATTCTCTTTTCGGGGGCAGTCATGCTTAACATGCCCAAATTGTCCGCAGCCAAAACATTTTAGAACGTTGGTGGACACGTACACTGTATATTCGTTCTGTTGATGTTTTAATTTTATTATAAGGTTTAAATCCTTCTGGGAATTTTTTAAAATCATAAACACTTGCCGCCGGAATGAAACCACGTGCCTTAAATCGTTGTTTCGTGACCCGAAGGGAATCATGGAGATACGAGACACGATGGTACCGTATCGGGACAACTCTTTAATTAGTACATCGTCGGATACAAATGGGGGGCAATTTGATATCACGACTTTTATCGCTGGGCTATCTAGTGGGGAAATCATTACAAATAAATCTGGATCGATTGTCAAACCCTGTTCGACAATTTGTGGGACACAATCCACGTCGGACAAAAAAATAACGATCCGCTTGTTCATCCGCGAAGCGGCAACAACCTTGTCGATCCCGACAACACGACCGGTTGCAAGGACAACGTCCTCGACACTAACCTCACGTTCCGGAGGTACACAAAAGAACCCGTGCTTACGGGTCAGGCTCTGAAAGGCCGTAAATCGAGATAGTGCAGCTGCCATGCTGGAACAGCTGCACTTACAACCCCTCCCCAACTCGGGGAGGGTGAATATATAATACAATCTTCCCTACCCGAACTCCGGGAATGGGAAGCAATCAGACCTCTCCGATTTCCTTAACTTCGGAAAAGGGAGGCAACAAAACAAACTGAAGGAAGGATAAACGAAAGGAAAATGAACATATGTCACCCACAGGGTGAACCGTATCTTGCCATTTGACCTTGACCGTAATAATTTCGTATGGTGAATAGTATGTCTTCATGACCAACGCACATGAAATATTGAAAGATTTTGATGAGAACTGAGGAAATAATTTTTTCATGAAAATTCCGTTTTTTCGTCATGACGTCATCAAATGACGTCACATTGTCAAACTAGTTATATGTTTGGAAAGCACTCAACAAGGGCTTCAATTTGAGGTACTACTCGATATGGTAACTGAAACTTGAAAATTTTACCTTTTGGTCAAAATTGAATGACCTTCAAAATGACCTTGAAGGTCAAGGCCGATCGACACCAAAAACTAATCAACTGAGCGCCATACCACACCCTATATACCCACCAAGTTTGGAGATCATAAGATCAAAGTTACTCAAAAAATAATGGTTTCGTAATTTGACCTTGGGGTCAATAATTTTCGACCTCCAGCGCTAACCATGAAGGTCAAGGCCGATCGCCACCAAAAACTAATCAGCTGAGCGCCGGACCATATACTAGATTCCCATGAAGTTTGGAGACGATCCGATCAAAGTTACTCAAAAAATAAGGGTTTCGTTGACCTCCATGATTGACCGCAAAGTGACCTTGACCTTTGACCTTGACCTTCAAAATTTTGCGTGCTGAAGGGTATCTCTATAGGACTCTGATATGCGAAGTTACAGGAGTTTCCAATAATAACTGTGGTCTACAGAGTGATCTAAACGTGAAAAAAAAATGATTAACCACAAACAAACAAAAAAACAAATGAACATATGTCACCCACAGGGTGAACCGTATCTTGCCAAGTGACCTTGACCTTTGACCTTGACCTTCATAATTTTGTGTGCTAAAGGGTATCTCTAAAAGACTCTGATATGCGAACTTACAAGAGTTTCCAAAGGGAACTGTGCTCTACAGAGTGACCTAAACAATGCGAACTAAAGCAATACAATATACATGAAAAGTGCAGTTTTTTCGTCATAACGCCGTCAAATGACGTCACATTGTCAAACTAGTTATATGTTTGGAAAGCACTCAACAAGGGCTTCAATTTGAGGTACTACTCGATATGGTAACTGAAACTTGAAAATTTTACCTTTTGGTCAAAATTGAATGACCTTCAAAATGACCTTGAAGGTCAAGGCCGATCGACACCAAAAACTAATCAGCTGAGCGCCATACCACACCCTATATACCCACCAAGTTTGGAGATCATAAGATCAAAGTTACTCAAAAAATAAGGGTTTCGTTGACCTCCATGATTGACCCAATTGAATGACCTTCAAAATGACCTTGAAGGTCAAGGCCGATCGACACCAAAAACTAATCAGCTGAGCGCCATACCACACCCTATATACCCACCAAGTTTGGAGATCATAAGATCAAAGTTACTCAAAAAATAAGGGTTTCGTTGACCTCCATGATTGACCGCAAAGTGACCTTGACCTTTGACCTTGACCTTCAAAATTTTGTGTGCTGAAGGGTATCTCTATAGGACTCTGATATGCGAAGTTACAGGAGTTTCCAATAATAACTGTGGTAAATATGGTAACTGAAACTTGAAAATTTTACCTTTTGGTCAAAATTGAATGACCTTCAAAATGACCTTGAAGGTCAAGGCCGATCGACACCAAAAACTAATCAGCTGAGCGCCATACCACACCCTATATACCCACCAAGTTTGGAGATCATAAGATCAAAGTTACTCAAAAAATAAGGGTTTCGTTGACCTCCATGATTGACCCAATTGAATGACCTTCAAAATGACCTTGAAGGTCAAGGCCGATCGCCACCAAAAACTAATCAGCTGAGCGCCGGACCATATACTAGATTCCCATGAAGTTTGGAGACGATCCGATCAAAGTTACTCAAAAAATAAGGGTTTCGTTGACCTCCATGATTGACCGCAAAGTGACCTTGACCTTTGACCTTGACCTTCAAAATTTTGTGTGCTGAAGGGTATCTCTATAGGACTCTGATATGCGAAGTTACAGGAGTTTCCAATAATAACTGTGGTCTACAGAGTGATCTAAACGTGAAAAAAAAATGATTAACCACAAACAAAAAAACAAACAAACAAACAAACATACAAGCTGACTGATACATCTAGCAAAAACTTCGTTTTGGCAAGATAACAAACAAACAAACAAACATACAAGCTGACTGATACATCTTGCAAAAACTTCGTTTTGGCAAGATAAAAAGGAAATAGAGGTTTAAGATGAAGGAGCAAACACCGATCGGGCGACGCCCAAAAACGGCGAACCCTTACCAGCGATCACCCTGTGCTCTCCGGCTCTCTCTCCCGTCTCAACGTATATGGGAATCACCAGGAAGACTCCACGAACAGGTACAAGGACACAGAGGGGGGAAAACGGGGGGGGGGGGGGAATGGAGCAACAACACAGAGCACTCACAGGCCTCCACAAGCAGACGCCATGACAGTACAACCAGCATGCAAACGACCAGGAGAGAGAGAGAGAAAGAGAAAGAGAAAGAGAAAGAGAAAGAGAAAGAGAAAGAGAAAGAGAAAGAGAATAATATAATATAATCACCGTGTGTATTAAAAGTACATAATGGAATGAATAAGAATCATGACAAAAGGAAAATTAATGAGAAGTTCCAAGTCAACGCCTGCACAGAGAGGATGAGGAACAAGAACAACAATGAGTCAGGTTCACTGTTTTTTCGTTCAAAATTTTTGGAGATTAGCAAAACTATACATTTTTGGAATATTCAGAGCATGAGGAATCCAAAAATTCATGTTACCATTTGCGTAGACACCTTTGCGAAAATGACACTCAGGACAGTGCTGAAGATCTGTAAAAGCATATTCCTGAACGGTATAGGCCAGGTAGATCCTGTGTATAGGACTTATAGTTCAATCTGATACTCACAAGGCTGCTTTCTTGCTTTATAAACCCATACCTATAACTTCAAAGGACCTGCAATATCATGTATTATGTAATACAGTTATATCACAAATATAAAGACAATGGTTTTCAATTACCTTTGTTTGTTGGTTTTCTATAATCCTGTGCACTATTTTGAGGCCTTTATTGGATTCCTTGACCCAGAAAACATAGGATTAGCACATTTTAATTAAGTTTCTAGGTTGACGAGAAGCCAAGATAGCGCAAAATATGTATTTTATGGCGGCCATTTTGAAAATCTAAAATCTGTGCCTGTGCAAATGCCAACATCGATGTTCGGATTCTCGATGCTCTGATGATTCCAAAAATGTACAGGTTTGCTAATCTCCAAAAATTTTCAACGAAATTATATTTGTTAACATAGTGAACCTGACTAAATGACAGGCCGGATCTGGACTCGGACCTGAACCAAAATCGAATCGGCTTGTTCTTGCCACCTAACCAACTAGTCCACCAAGTTTAGTTATAACTCTTCCATAACTTTTCAAAATATCATGTTATATATCGCTTTTCGCCCGATCTCTCAATGGTGAAGAATCACTTAACCATTAAATAATTGTCATATCCAAATCCACATTCAGATCTTCACCAAAATTGAATCGATTCGGTCTTGTCGCACACAAAACTTGTCCACCAAGTTTTGTCCAAATCCGTTCACAACTTTTTGAGATATCCTGCTATAAATCGTTTTTGGCACAATTCTCCCAATGGTGAAGAATCACTTTAAAAATCCTAGTAGCCGGATCCGAATCTTCACCAAAATGTAATCATTTTGTCCTTGTCACATACGCTACATCTCTGCCAAATTTCGTCCGAATCCGTCCACAACTTTTTGAGATATCTTGTTCACAGACAAACACACAGACAAACAGACAGACCAGGGTGAAACAACCACCATCCACCTTTGGTGGTGGAGGTAATTAACAAATTTCTTAAAATGCAATGTCAAAAAATCCAGCATCGGGCAAGAAAACCGAGTCCAAAATATTTTGAGAAGATGAGCAATTGATTAAATCAAGAGCAACGATGGCATCATAACTGCTGGAAGGATTGCTGAGAGGTGTCTGCACTCCCGTTTGAGCTGTCTGGCCTGTACTGGGTTTGGATCTCGACAGAGCTGTAAGCCATTACCCTCATGTTTCACATACAGGACAAGGCAACAACGTGTCCACCGTCTGTCTCTTGCATGGATATCAAACCAGGTGTCCCGGAAACCAGAATTAGTCAGTGTTGTTTTAAGATCTGATGTTGTCCTTTGTGAAGAGTAGACGAGATATCTCTGGTGTTGGTAGCAGTAGTAGTCGTCGTAGTCGTGCTTTTGTTGGAAAGATAATAGAGGTTTGTGCTCAGGACTCAGGAAAGTCCAGGCAAAAACAAGTTTCCTGTTTAATATCGCTCAACTTCCTCATCCCTGCAAGTCCTTGGTTTGAACTGCAGTAGACAAGGTAGAGCATTTTAAAGAGAAAGCACTACCAAGACAGATGGAGAGTTAAAAGAACACCAAAAACACAAAATGACACCTTTGAACAAATAATAGCAAAGTACCTTGTGGGGAAACACTACAAAGTGCATTATTTACTGTCCAGACTTCGATAAAACTCCCGACAGATCGGGAATATTGTGCCACCTTAAACTCCGTCAGGTGTGCCAAGGGAAGTGATCCGTGAACGTAAGAAAGTTCCCATGCACACAAAACAACACTGCACGACATTGCTTTCAATCTTGCACTTGCTTGTTTTATATATTGCAAGTTTTGCAGATGCCAAAACAAAGTTAACCAAGAGATCCCGTAATCGACTCTCTTTCTTCACCGGGTGACCAAAATAAAAAGTGCTGGGGAGAAATGAAGCCAAAAACGCAAGAGCAGGTTTTTCACCAGCAAAAACACTGGTTGAAGACGCGGACATTGCAGGTATATGTGATAAATGGTTTCTGCTTGCCCGCAGAAGCAACATCCACGAGGAGTGTTTGTGAAGTGTTGCAGTAGAACTCCAGAACTTAGTGCCCCGTGAAGCAGCCTCCAACTTAGGTCCACAACCCCCCTTGGTGTTGGGTAGAGATAAAGAGATTCCCAACTTGGATGGACAGGCAAGGGAGGCAGAAGAACCTCACGCCATGGAGTGTCCATGCAATTTGCTAACGCAACAACGTGGAGTGAGTGGATTACTCGTGCATATATTTCCTTCCTTGATGTGTCACAGAAGGACACCCCAGCCATGCCAGGGACCTTTCTCATATTATGCGGAGGTGGCGCAAGGAAAAGATCGCATCCATGCGGTTTCATTGTAAAAGCCACGGAAGTAGGGGGAGGGGGATCTGCATAGCTTCCTTACCTTCGTAAGGATTCTCCAGGTAATCCAGGCAATCAGGAGGCAGTGAATTTTTGAACTCTTGGAGTATCCTAAAAGGAACTCTTATTGTCTGCAGGTCTACCTTTGCTGCAAGTTCCTCAGGTGAGAGAATGCCATTCTTCCCATCCTTTAGGAGATCTCCCACTGTAGATATATTTTTCAACAAGAGTTTTCTCCTTACACTGATGAAAGCTAGCAGTGGGCCTTGTAGTAGAGGGTTCAAGAAAAGCGGTTCTTCCCGCAGGTCTTTTCCTGGGTGGGGACCATGTGTTCTGGTCATTTCAATTGTACACCAGGCCTTCAGCATTTCCTGATAAAAAGAAGGCAATGGGTCACTGGAAATGTTTTTGGCGTTTATACTGAAAATTTGCCTTTTATACCCAAGGCGAAGCACTTTACTGAAAAAGTATAATGCCAGCGTGCACCATTGTGGTGTTGGATTCACATAAAGGTAACGTTTAATTGCCTGTAGCCTGAAGGTGTAAAAGTGGCTTCGAAGGCAGGGAAAGCCCTGTCCACCTTCAGCAAGAGGCACGCTCAGGATTCCCAGAGATACCCAATGCTTCCCAATCCAAAAGCAGTAAACCAACTTCCTTTGCATCTTAGCCAGAAACCAATCAGGAACACTTATGCAAGAAAGCCTGAACAACAGTTTGGGAAGGACAAATTGATTCAGTAAAATAGTTCTCCCATGTGAAGATAGGACCTTTAATAATCCATTCCAATATCTCAGCTTCACCTGCATTTTTCCTTCTGGAGTGCTCCAATTGCGAATTGATGAGCCATTATGATAGATTGACAAATAGACCCCCAAATGTTTGAGTTCCTGGTGACTCCATGTTAATTGCTGAAACAGCATAGGGAGTTCACCAATCTGCATTGATCCAACCAGTAGTCCAGAGCTCTTCTGCCAATTTATTTGAGCAGATGATGCAGCCGAGTAGATTTGCTGACAGTTATAAACTGTTTGCATGTCTCTTGCACTTCCCGCAAACACGAGAACATCATCAGCATATGCAGAGAGAAATAAGGGACTATTACAGCCCAGTACCATGATGCCAGTTAACCTTCGCCTCATCAGACAGAGAAAAGGCTCAATACATAAGGAATATAGCTAGCCAGACAGAGGACATCCTTGTCTTATTCCACTCTCAAAAGGAAGAGGTGCGAGTAAGAAACCATTAACTTTAATGAGGCACTCTGCAGAAGTGTAAAGTGTCTGAAGCATACCTACATATCTCCTCCCTAACCCAAAGGACAGCAAGGTCTCAAAGAGGTAGTCATGGTTCACTCGGTCAAATGTTTTCTCCTGATCTAAAGAGAGGAACCCAATTCGAGATTTAGTCATGTCCACATAGTGTATCAAGTCCCTGACCAGATATATATATATATATATATATATATATATATATATATATATATATATATATATATATATATATATATATATATATATATATATATATATATATATATATATATATATATAATCATATATTGTTCTACCAGGGACAGCATATGACTGGTCAGAGACCACTCATTATGTCAACATAGGTCCCAGACGATTTGACAACACTTTTGCCATTATTTTGTAGTCCATGCATAACAGAGACACTGGACGATAGTTCTTCATGTCTCTCAAGTTTCCCTCCTTAGGGATCAAAGCCAAGGTTGCTCGACACCAAGACTGTGGCATTTGGCCTGCGTCACATGCTTCCTGGGCTACGCTCAGGTAGTCATGTCCAATCAGATCCCAGACTTTTTTTGTAGAATTCGCAAGATAGGCCATCAATTCCAGGGAACTTATCTACCGACAGACTCTGGAGAGCAGTAGTAAATTCCTCCAGAGTCAAAGGAGCCTCTAGTCGTTCTCGAACCTCTGGAGCAGCCAGGGGGAGGCTATTCCACAAATTGCCACAAGCATTAGCGTCCACACTCTTCCCCAAGTGCAGCTGTTCATAAAAGGCTTGAATTCGATCATGAACACTTTTGCAATTATCAAGTACAGAGACATCTTTAGCCAAAACACTGCATATAGTTTTAGATCGACCCTTGCATTTTTCCAAAGCTTTAATATAGCTCAGGGAGTATTCCTCTTCAAATAGTACCTGAAACCGCAAGCACACATACGCTCCCCGAGCCTTCATACTGCTACACGCTTTCAGGGTGTTCTTTTTTCCTTCATACCTATGCAATTCGGCAGGAGTAAGTGTTGTCAGACGACGCTCGAGATGCAACAGCTCCTCTTCTAGCCTCCTTATCGCCATCCCAAGTGTTTTGCTCGTTCCGTACGAGTCCTCCTGGCACAACAATTTCAGCCGCACCTTCCCCACATCCCACCAGAGTCCAAGCGAGCAGAAATCTCCTTTTCTGCTTCTCCACGCTTGCCAAAAGTTATGAAATACTGAAAGAAAACCTTCATCGTGAACTAAGGCATTGTTGAAGTGCCAGAGACCTGTACCGCGCCTTGTCTCAGCAAGAGAAAGCTTTATCCAGACCAGATTATGATCCGTAAAATGTGCGAATTTGATACCGCAGTCACTGATATTCCTGCACCAACGATAAGACAGATAGATTCTGTCTAGTCGGGATTGCGAGATATGGCCACCCCTGATGCTAGTGTATGTAAATGACCGGTCTGTGGGGTGCTGTATGCACCAAATGTCTCTCAGGTTCAACTGCATTATTGTTTCTTGTAAAGCTTTATCAGAAGGACCATGTGGCTCTTGACCCACACGATCGAGTGAGGGATTGAGAGTGCAGTTAAAGTCACCTCCAATAATTACGAATTCTTCGTCAGGTAAGGTAAGAATAAATCTCCGCATGTGGTCAAAGAAACGCACTCTCCCAACTCCAACACATAGCACATAAACGTTCACGAAGTTAATAACAACATCGTCAAACCATATTTTCACATGTAACAAACGGCCGAAACTGACCTCATTTATCACAAGTGTATTGGCCTTTAAGGATGATGAAAATAGGATAGCCACCCCACAGGACGTAATCTGTTAAGTGATTAAAATACGCCGATCCTTGCCAATGACTTCTCCATCTGAAAGCTTGACTTGACAATGACTCCGGTCCGGCTTCCGGTCCGGTCCGGAGGGGACGCTGGCGTCGCTTGCTCACCGCTTCTCTGACTGGACCATTGTCCGTATCTTGCTTTTCTGGTGGTAGTGGCGGATTTTTGGCCATTGAGTCTGCCCTCTGCAAGGTCCCGGCTCTGCTCTGCTGCTCCTGGCTTCACCTGCTCGGCTCCTTCGCTGTTTCCTCGGGCCCGCTCCCGTGGATTGTGCCCATTGTTTGCAGCGGTGGTGACGGCGGTTTGCCGCCGTGATCTTGATTAGCGGCGGCGGTCGTTGGCCGCTGCATTTGCTGCTTTGCCTCCACAACCTTGGCCTCATGCTCGTCTCTTCGCTCCTGTCTGCCCTCTGCATGGTCCCGGCTCTGCTCCTGGCTTCACCTGCTCGGCTCCTTCGCTGTTTCCTTGGGCCCGCTCCCGTGGGTTGTGCCCATTGTTTGCAGCGGTGGTGGTGGCGGCTTGCTGCATTTGCCGCTTTGCCTCCTCAACCTTGGCCTCGTGCTCGTATCTTCGCTCCTGTCTGCCCTCTGCTTGGTCCCGGCTCTGCTTCACCTGCCCGGCTCCTTCGCTGTTTCCTCGGGCCCGCTCCCGTGGGTTGTGACGATTGTTTCGCCTCCTCAACCTTGGCCTCGTGCTCGTCCCTTCGCTCCTGCCTGGCATGGCTCTGCAGTACTCCGCCGCAAGGCTTCTCCTGCTTAATACCCGCTCCACCCCATCATGCATCTCTGCAATCAAATCAAATGGACTCCTGCGTCGACCCAGGTACATTCACCGTGGCTCCGGTTGTAAGTTTGTTTATTTACAATCAGGTCACTCCATCCCCGTCCTCTGGTCGGCTCAGCGCACTCCCACTCATCGTCCCAGCGCACCTGGTCACAACAACGCACACAATCGCACACAATCGCACCTCCTGTCTGCGAACCCTGGCCAAATCACCTGAATTCATACCTGCCGTACAAAACAACATCAAGCTCACCCTGTTCCATACCCGGTCCCTCAACAACAAATCCCTCATCCTGAACAACTACATCCTGGAAAATAAACTGGACTTTCTCTGTCTCACTGAGACCTGGCAACAACCTCTGGACTACTTCGCACTCAACTTCACCACACCCAATGGATATTCTTACATCAATAAACCACGCTCGGAGGGCCGAGGTGGTGGAATTGCCGTTATTCACCGACAAGACATCAGGACCAGCCTCATTTCCATCGCATCTGCTCCATCATTTGAACACCTGGCTTTTAAACTCTCTGGTCACACACAGTCAGTCATGGCTGTTGTCTACCACCCTCCCAAACCACACCCATCATTCCTGTCTGACTTCTCCTACTTTCTGACCCAGCTATGTTCCCTCTCCCCCTCAATCCTCCTCCTTGGTGATTTCAATATCCACATGGACTCCACTGACTCCACGATAACCACTGACTTCACTGATTTACTCACCTGCTTTAACCTCACTCAACATGTCAACTTTCCTACCCATAACCGTGGGCACATTCTGGACCTTGTCTGCTCGACTGGACTAATTTTGCACCATCTCTCTGGCTCCGACCTCACTCTCTCTGACCACTTAGCCATCACTCTGACCATCAACATCCCCACCCCAGCACCAAGGCATTATCGCACTATCAACTTCCATAAGCTAAACGCTCTTTCACCTACCTCATTCTCATCCACCCTCTCTGGAAAAATGTCCACTTCTCCCTTCGTTGACCTCCACATCCCTTCTGACCTCACTGACTACTACAACCACACTCTCTCCTCCTGCCTTGACCAACTTGCGCCTATAAAAACCAAAACAGTTTCTTTCACCCATTCTGCTCCCTGGTTTACCCCTGA
The DNA here is from genome assembly GCF_964187855.1 of Myxine glutinosa. Classification (NCBI taxonomy): domain Eukaryota; kingdom Metazoa; phylum Chordata; class Myxini; order Myxiniformes; family Myxinidae; genus Myxine; species Myxine glutinosa. The sequence goes on from NC_136273.1 coordinate 79,029,006, forward strand.
ACTCCGCCTGATGAAAACTCGTGCTCGCCAACTTGAAAGACTCCGCAATAAAACAGGTCTCACAGTTCACTCCCAGGCCTACAAGGACCACCTACAACACTATAAAGATGCCCTCTCCCACGCCCGCTCCGCCAACTACTCTCAAATTATCCACTCTGGCTCCGGAAACCCAAAAGCACTCTTCTCTACAATAAACAAACTCCTCAGCCCCCTGAACACCACCACCCAGTCATTCACAGTAGACAACTGCATCTCCTTCCTTTCATTCTTCCAACGCAAAATTGAAAACATCTACAACAGCTTGACCACCGCCGCACCCGCTCCCCCTCAAACCACCTGCCCCCCTTATCCTGCCATCCCCTGTCTCAATTCTCCCCAGTCTCCCCTACTGACCTCTCTGAACTCCTCATAGGAATGAAAACTGCCACCTGCACTCTTGACCCCATCCCCTCCAGCTTTGTCAAGGCCTCCCTTCCTGCTCTCTCTCCACTTATCATTGCAACAATAAACTCCTCCCTGTCTACAGGCATCATCCCACCGTCCCTCAAAATTGCTGCTGTTACCCCCATTCTGAAAAAACCTGGACTAAACCCCGACACCCTAATTAACTTCAGACCCATCTCCAACCTACCCTTTCTGTCAAAAGTTTGGAACGCGCTGTAGCCACTCAACTCAAACATCACCTCTCTGCCAATAACCTTTATGAAACATTCCAATCCGGATTCCGCTCCAACCACAGTACTGAAACTGCTCTCCTCAAAATCACCAACGACCTTCTCCTCTCCTCTGACACTGGCAACCTCAACATTCTCATCCTCCTCGACCTCAGCGCCGCCTTTGACACCATCGATCACACCATCCTCCTCACCTGACTTTAAACCACTTTTAACATTACCGGCACTGCCCTCTCTTGGATTAAATCATACCTTTCTGACAGACGCCAGTTCATCTCCATCAATAACTGCAAATCCCCCACTGCTCCCCTCCCCCAAGGTGTCCCCCAAGGTTCAGTTCTTGGCCCCCTCCTCTTCATCCTTTACCTGTGCCCCCTCGGTCACTTAATCCGCCGTCATGGTCTCCAATTCCACTGCTTCGCCGATGACATCCAGCTTTTCATCTCCACCAAGTCCATCTCCACCGCCACCCACTCTATCCTGACAAACTGCATCACTGAAATAAAATCCTGGCTTCAAATCAACTTCCTCAAACTTAACTATGATAAATCTGAAATAATCATCATTGGCCCAAAAACGCTCACAAAATCCACCCATAACTTTGCCCTCAACATCGACGGTATCCCAGTATCCACCTCCCCTCTCATCCGGAATCTTGGCGTCATCTTTGACCAAACCCTCTCCTTCGACAAATACACTAAACAGATCACAAAGACAGCCTTCTTTCACCTGAAAAACATCGCCCGTCTCCGTCCATCCCTCTCCTCCACGGCTGCAGAAACCCCCATCCACGCCTTCATCACTTCCCATCTGGACTACTGCAATAGCCTCCTTTATGGTTCACCCTCAACAATCACCAATAAACTCCAATACATTCAGAACTCCGCTGCCCGTCTACTCACCCATTCCCGGACCCATGACCACATCACCCCCGTCCTTTACAAGCTTCACTGGCTCCCCCCATCTCCCAGAGAATCCAGTACAAAATCCTCCTCTTGACCTACAAAGCCCTCCATAACCTGGCCCCATCCCACCTGGCTGACGTCCTCTCCAGACACACTCCCAACCGCAACCTCCGCTCTGCTGGTACCAACCTCCTGACCCCCCCCCCCCCCCAATCCGGACCAAATTTAGATCCTGGGGGGGCAGGGCCTTCTCCATCACTGCTCCCACCCTCTGGAACTCATTACCTCACACCATCAGAGACTCCTCCTCACTCACCACATTCAAAACATCACTCAAGACCCACCTGTTCAACACTGCATTCAACATTTAACCCACAGCATCTAACCCCTGACTATCTCCTCTCCTTCTCCCTCCTTTGTGCTTTGAATATTTCCCTATTGATTCTTCTTTTTTGCAATTGTTTTTATGTTTTGCTATGCATTATGTTTTGCACTCTGTCAAAGCGTCTTTGGGCTTCCTGAAAAGCGCTATATAAAATAAATGCATTATTATTATTATTATTAAAGCATCAACGTGAGTTATGTGGGTCTCTTGTAGAAACGCCACTCCAAATTTCTCCTTCAAACAGAGGGACATTACTTGATGCACCCAAAATGCATCTTTACATCCGTTGACGTTCAATGTTCCAAGACGAAAACCTATCGTGGTCATTATGTAAATCAAAATTCTTTGCTTTCACAAAGGAGGAAAACCCAACCAAAGTCAGTTCATTCTTCGACCCATAGATCAACAGTTGTGAAAGAAACTTCCTGACTCGGACTTGTTCAGCCGAGCCTGAAGCCTTACTTTTGTATCCTTCTCTTCTCAGTACATCCAGAGAATGCACAAGTAAATTGTAGTCTTTCCACCTTTTTAAGGCAGTTTCAACTTTCTTCCTACTATGTAAACTTTTTTCAAGGAACTCTAAAATTTCATTGCCAGGAATGCAAGAAAGATGCCCTGAAGGCAGTTCTGACTCAAAGGTCATCATCGCTCCTAGATCTTCCAAGTCCCCAACGCTCTCCTCGTCGTCACTGTCTGGGATCTCATGGTCTCTCCCCTTTGTTTTGTTTTCTCTGGGTGCCTCACCCTCTACCTCATTGTTGCTTAAAACAGGCTTGGCCGAGGCTTCTGGCAACACAGATGAAACTTCCTCCAGTATTACTGGTGCAGTTATTGCTGCCCCACTAGACAAAGCTGTAGGAATTGAGGATGCTACTTCCAAGGGAACGAGGAGTTAATCCAGTTCAGGTGTTTTCCGTGAAGTGTGCCTGTCGACTTCCCTCTCTGCGCATCTTGTCAATACAGACGAGGCACTCAACACCTCAATCCATACAGGCACAACGTCAGCTGCTTGTATGATTGGTTCTTTTCGTATACTTTCTTAAACAGAAATGGACTCCACAGTTTCATTTGAGCATTCGGGGGTGTTTTTTCTTTGAGGAAGTTCCACTGTGGATGTAGCTTCAATTGGCTTATTGTGAAGCTTCTTTGGAGCTGTTGTTTGTGCAGCAGGATGTACCATCTTCACAACAGACCTCTCAGTCTCCTTTAACTCTACCAAGTCAGGAGATGTCACCGGGTCGGTCGTCATCACCGCACTGGCTTTAGTTATAGATACTTTGCTTCTCTGTTCGCTCTTTTGCAGATCATTAGCTGCACTTGGCAGCCGATCACATTCATGATCTGGTACTTGAGGATGAGTACCTATTTCTTCTTCCATTTGTTCAGGTTCTGTAACGATCTCTATTTTTTTCAGAGCACCCGACTTTGTTGATCGTTTTGCCATGTCCTTATCAGTTGTATCTTCAGAAGTTGGTATATGATCACCATTCCCCTTAGCTTCTGGCCCCGATTTTCTCTTCTGTGCTCTTTTCCCTTTCCCTAACTTTACCATTTTCCATTGGTTTATGTCTGAGGGTAAGCTAGGGCCAGGACACGGCACAGAAACCTCTAAAGTACTACTTTCCTCTTCCTTCGACTCTTCTGGACATGGAGGAGCAGGTACTTCTTTACTGATACCTGGAGTGATACTCTCATTTCCCTTTTGCTGTTCAAGGCTCCGAGGAGCAGACACTTTCTTTGAGACAGTGGGACAGTCTGCTCTCAAGTGATCCTTTGCCTTACAAATATGACAAGGCTCATTAGTCATATAAAAGACCTTATAATTCTTGCCTTCAAACGAAATGACAAAGGATCACTCCAATTCCGTGTCATTGTACAGTTCAATGGAAACTTATCCTTTAAAAGACAAGATATGACATAGTGCAGGCTCACGACATCCGAGAGGCACAGGCCTAATGTGTGATCTTAGCACCGCCAATCACTCCAAGAATGGCACAGCCACATGATCAGCAATAAAGGGCGGCATGTTAGAGAGTATGATTGGTGTTCCAAGGCTCGAAAGTGGTTCTACTTGGACAAACATCCCTTCTACAACAATGCCGTTCTCTATCACCATATTCGTTGCAGCCTCGGATTTGAGGAAGAACACAGCTCTTCCATACATTTTAGAGGCTGCAACTATTACTGATGAACCTACCACAATGGACATTGCGCTCACATACGCTTCGATTTGGGTAGTTTGTTTTAACTCGCATCGCACGCCATGTTTCCTTGTCAAAGATTGAAACGGGTGTGCTTTCTTCCCCACACCTGCACCAGAAGTGGCCGCAGCGACATCAGCCCATTCATTATGCATCGGCATGATTCAAAAATAATTAATTGTTCTCTCAGAACCAAGGTAACAAAAACACGTTATTAATCAAATAACGCTCACACACACACCCGCTCACCACAGTGTGCAACTTCCACACACTAAATGATGATTAAACCAAAGAACAAATGATCGCCAAGTACTTTAACGATATCGCCGCAATAAGGCGTAACTAGTCCCACACGGGCGCGGCCGCACGCCGCGGCTAGGCCTGAACACAAAAGGACTAATTAAATCAAACGGAACGTCAAAATAAAGCAAGAAAATGAACCAACTCGGTTCAGATAACCAAAACAAAACAAAAATACAAACGAAAACGGAGGGGGATGCTCGATGAGCAGCAAATGGCGTGGCGACGTGGTGGTGGTGATAGTGGTGGTGGTAGTGGTGGTAGTTGTGGTGGTAGTGGTGGTAGTGGTAGTGGTAGTGGTAGTGGTAGTGGTGGTGGTGGTGGTGGTGGTAGTAGTAGTAGTAGTAGTAGTAGTAGTGAATTCAGATCATAAGAGTTTCTTAATATACTTATTGGTTCAGATCATTCAGGTCGGTTGAACGGATTTGATTTTCCCGATATGAACAATTCTCCTCCAATCTGATCAATCATGCAATCTCTCATACCGAATCCATCTTGTATTTGGTCTGCCCCTTTATCCTCGGACTCACACTTGGTACATGTCCTCCCATCATATTTCTAGAGACACCATCTTCTTGCAACAGGTTCAAAGTATTTTGATATTAGTTTGTTCAGCATTTCCAACAACATTGCTCGATTCCCTTATTACCCAATGTGGACCACGGTTGTTTTCATCCCTGTCTGTTTGTATGTCTGTTTGTTTGTCTGTGAGAAGCATTTCTCAAAAAGCTATGGATGGATCCAGATGAAACTTGGTTGGGTGTATGGCAAGGACCAATTGATTCGATTTTGGTGAAGATCCAGATCCGATGATTTTAAATGATTCTTCCCCATTGAATGATTGGGCCAAAATTCTAAATCAAAATAGACAAAATCACAAACTGGTCAAACAAGTGGAACATGTCTTTCAATCCTGACAAATCTCACACTCTCACTTTGTCTCTCCGAAAAGACCGACTGGACAACCCTCCGATCTACTTTCTGAACAATCCTCTTGAACAAGTTCTGTCGCTCAATCTTTTGGGTCTCACTATCTGCCATGATCTTTCCTGGGAAAACCACATTTCCAAGCTGGCCTCCAAAGCCAGTCGCCGACTGGGCATCCTCTGTCGTGCGAAGTCCTTTCTTGGCACACCTGAGCTCCTCACCACATACAAGGCTTTCATCCGCAGCTCAATGGAATACTGCTCTCCCCTCTGGGCTGGTGCTCCTGCCTCACACCTAGCTCGTCTTCACGCTGTAGAAACCAAAGCTTTCAGAATCATTGGAATCTTGTTTATCCGGTGTACTCTGCCCCAGCCCTCTCCCTTACACAGATATTCTGATGTCCCTGTGCCTTACTGTTGTTGTGCTTCTCTTTCTCTCCCCTTCTTGTCTCCCACTCCCTTTATTATATGTTCTATGTGTTAGCTCTTACACGTATTTATGACACGATATATCAAAACCACATCGACGGATTCAGACGAATCTTTGTTTACAGGTTGGGTGTGTGGCAAAGACCAATTGTTTTGATTTTGGTGAAGATACAATACAATAATTTTAAAGTGATTCTTCACTATGGAGAGATTGGGTCAAAAACGATATACAGTATAATCTGGTATTTCAAAAGGTTTTGGGCGGATTAGGACTAAACTTGGTGGATGCGTTGAGTAGGTAACAAAAACAATGTGGATCCGGCCTATCACTGGAATACAAAATGTAAACTGTTCAGCCTGGTGGAGGGTGCACTCTACCAATAAGTGCCGTTCTAGTTAGCCCATCCCGTGTGCAGCAGGAGCCAGGGTTTTGCAATCACTTTGGTGTGTCTATGTGTTTGTGTGTGTGTATGTCTCTCTGTCCGGGCCATAACTTTCTTTACCATTTAAGCCATTGTCATCAAATTTTCACCAAAACTTTATTATGATAACTAGCATGACTCGGCGCGTATTTAGGGTCTTCGGGGTCTTTTAGGTCCTCGGTGTCTTCAGGGGCTTTTGTGTCTTAAGGGTCTTTTGTCTCCTCTGGGTCTTTAAGAGTCGTTGGGGTATTTTGGTTCTTCAGGGTATTTAACGGTATTTTGGGTCTAAATGATCTATAAGGGTCTTTGGGGTCTTCAAGGTATTTTGGGTCTTTTGGGTATTCGCGGTCTTTTAGGTCTTTTGGATCTTTGGGGTGTTTTGGGTATTCGGGGTCTTCCGGGTATGTTGGGGGTCTTTGGGGTTTTCAGGGTGTTTTGGGTCTTCGGGGTGTTTTGGGTCTTCGGGGTGTTTTGGGTCTTCGGGGTGTTTTGGGTCTTAGGGGTGTTTTGGGTCTTCGGGGTGTTTTGGGTCTTCGGGGTGTTTTGGGTCTTCGGGGTGTTTTGATTCTTTGGGGTGTTTTGGGTCTTCGGGGTGTTTTGGGTCTTTGGGGTGTTTTGGGTCTTCGGGGTGTTTTGAGTCTTCGGGGTGTTTTGGGTCTTCGGGGTGTTTTGGGTCTTCGGGGTCTTTTGGGTCTTCGGGGTCTTTTGGGTCTTCGGGGTGTTTTGGGTCTTTGGGGTGTTTTGGGTCTTCAGGGTCTTTTGGTTCTTCGGGGTGTTTTTGGTCTGTGGGGTGTTTTGGGTCTTTGGGGTCTTTTGGGTTTTTGGGTATTCAGGGTCTTTTTGAGCCTCAGGGCCTTGAAGGGTATTTTGGGTCTGTTTTTTTTTTTTTTTTTTTTTTAAATACTGAATCGAGGCTCGTGAAAGAGCTGACAACCGCGAGGGAAAGACAGTACAGGGGGACCGCGAGGGAAAGACAGCACAGAGGGACCGCGAGGGAAAGACAGCACAGAGGGACCGCGAGGGAAAGACAGCACAGAGGGACCGCGAGGGAAAGACAGCACAGAGGGACCGCGAGGGAAAGACAGCACAGAGGGACCACGAGGGAAAGACAGCACAGGGGGACCGCGAGGGAAAGACAGCACAGGGGGACCGCGAGGGAAAGACAGTACAGGGGGACCGCGAGGGAAAGACAGTACAGGGGGACCGCGAGGGAAAGACAGCACAGTGGGACCGTGAGGGAAAGACAGCACAGAGGGACCGTGAGGGAAAGACAGCACAGAGGAACCGCGAGGGAAAGACAGCAGAGGGGGACCGCGAGGGAAAGACAGCACAGGGGGACCGCGAGGGAAAGACAGCACAGAGGGCCCGTGAGGGAAAGACAGCACAGAGGGACCGCGAGGGAAAGACAGCACAGAGGGACCGCGAGGCAAAGACGGCACAGGGGGACCGTGAGGGAAAGACAGCACAGGGGGACCGTGAGGGAAAGACAGCACAGGGGGACCGCGAGGGAAAGACGGCACAGAGGGACCGCGAGTGAAAGACAGTACAGAGGGACCGTGAGGGAAAGACAGCACAGAGGGACCGCGAGGGAAAGACAGCACAGAGGGACCGCGAGGGAAAGACAGCACAGGGGGACCGCGAGGGAAAGACAGCACAGGGGGACCGCGAGGGAAAGACAGCACAGGGGGACCGCGAGGGAAAGACAGCACAGAGGGACCGCAAGGGAAAGACAGCACAGAGGGACCGCGAGGGAAAGACAGCACAGGGGGACCGCGAGGGAGACAGCAGACAGGGGGACAGACAGGGGAACAGGCAGGGGGACCGCGAGGGAAAGACAGCACAGAGGGACCGCGAGGGAAAGACAGCACAGAGGGACCGCGAGGGAAAGACAGCACAGAGGGACCGCGAGGGAAAGACAGCACAGGGGGACCATGAGGGAAAGACAGCACAGGGGGACCACGAGGGAAAGACAGCACAGTGGGACCGCGAGGGAAAGACAGCACAAAGGGACCACGAGGGAAAGACAGTACAGAGGGACCACGAGGGAAAGACAGCACAGAGGGACCGCGAGGGAAAGACAGCACAGAGGGACCGCGAGGGAAAGACAGCACAGAGGGACCGCGAGGGAAAGACAGCACAGAGGGACCGCGAGGGAAAGACAGCACAGAGGGACCACGAGGGAAAGACAGCACAGGGGGACCGCGAGGGAAAGACAGCACAGGGGGACCGCGAGGGAAAGACAGCACAGGGGGACCGCGAGGGAAAGACAGCACAGGGGGACCGCGAGGGAAAGACAGCACAGGGGTTCACCTTTGGGGTGTTTTGGGTCTTTGGGGGTCTTTAGAGTATTTTGGGTCTTTAGGGGTCTTGGTGGTCTGAAGGGTCTTGGGGGAATTGAAGGGTCGTCAAAGGTCTGAGGGGTCTCAGCAGTCTTAACGCAATTAAGAGGGTTAATTAATAGGGTGGTAATTTTATTTGAAGAAGAAGAAGACGTTTTCGTCGCATATAAACATAGCGACATAACGACATAATCATATACGTTTGCTCTATTATAATAAAATATGGAGAAGACAAATTTATAACTTGGTCAAAAGGTAGAAGGTCAAAGGTCAGCGTCACATCAAATCGTCAACATCTGATCGACTTGAAATTTTAATTTACCATTTGAGTTTTGTCATCAAATTTTCAACAAAGCTTTATTATGAGAATATGGAGAGGGTAAATTAAGAATTTGGTCAAAAGGTCAAATGGTCAAAGGTCAGCGACACATAAAATCATCAATTTTCATCCGATTGACCTGAAATTTTAAGAATTTGCATATTGGGTCAATTAATTGGTTCACCAATCAAAAGCTTGAAGCCGATTATTTTTTAGATTGAAAGCTCAAAGGTCAAGGCTGCATAAAATCATCAATTTTCATTCTTTTCTTTTTTTTTCAAACTGTTTTCATTATTTTGAGCATACGGAAGAGGAAGTTGTCTGAATACAAACGGAAAGATGGGTTTTGCATTTTCAGATGCTTTCTTGTTGTTGTTTTTTGAAATAATTCGTTTGTCAGCAAACCAAGCTATTACCTGAATTTGTATTCAAGTTGATGATGCTGCGATAAATTATTCTCAACTTATTCTGGAGGATCAAAGCCTCCAGTTTTGTCAAAACTACTACCGTGTCAAAACCTGACAGTAATTCTCCCTGGCTTCATGTAGACACAAAACACTTTTGAGGAAACAGGTGGTTGATGCTGTGAAGAAGGCGGGAGTGCGAAGGTGGAGATAGTCAGAGCAGTAATTTTCCACCTGACCGATCCGATTTTCTGCCCACTGCCCTTTGGCATTCTCCACCGGTAACCTGTAAAAGTTTTGAGTATGATGGAAAGAAAAAGCAACGAAGGAACCGGCACGTACTTTTGTTTAAATATAGAAACTTAACAATTAAATAATTCAAATAAAAACCACCAATGTCCTGTTAATCATGAGCATTGTGCTTCAGGTGTTTAAAAGGCAGCGCCTCTGAAAGTCTACCAGTATTTTCTAGAAATTCCAAAGTGTATTTAATATACAGGAATGAAAGGGTGGGTTCAAGGTTGATTTAAACAAGCTGACGAGGTGTTGGAATAACGAGCAACATACTGTGGGAACATCACAAACACAATAAATACATCTCAGATGTATCTGATTTTCATGGAAGAGGAACAACCAAAACTCCCACAAGGATAAACAACACTGGGTTTGCTCATTTGAAACAAACTGTTTCTATTCAACGGATGTTTATGTTATTCGAGGAAAACCACACCGCGAGAACAAAAAGTTTGCAATTGTGATCGGTGTCACCGGAAAAAAGAAGAAGGGTTTATTTATTTGTGCGGTTTGTGTGTGTGTGTGTGTGTGTGTGTGTGTGTGTGCATGCATCCATGCACATTATGTATTCGTATTTATATTCTTGTGTTCTGCCCGAAGGCAGGTTCAACATTCCCACAGCAGTTTATTGGCAAGGGTTATACTGGATGGTTTGCCATTGCCTGCCCAGCAATAGGTAAGCCAGGAATGTGGAATTTGTTCATGGTGCCGACAACAGCTCTCGTATTCTTCATGAAGGATACCATGGCATTTTTAATGTCCACCAACTCATACAAGCATGTGGGACAACCCTCCGTTTAACGTCCATCGGTTGGACGAGACACATAGGTGAATCACCCTGGCTGTGAAGCACCGGGATGACAGTTTATAGCCGGGCCCATATTCGAACCCAGACTAGACAGCTTAGAGATGAGTGTGTGTACCTCTCTTATTTACTATTTACAACCAAAAGTAACCAAGGAAGAAGGAAAGATAAGAAAATAATTTACAGAAGATATTAGAGACACAGTGCAACGCTAGCTTACCTACAGTCTTAATTAACCCAGGGACAGAACAAACAAGGACAGACTCACGCGGGGAATGATGATAGGACTGGCAGGAGGTGAATGGCTGGAGGGAGAGGAAGGTCCACGGATACTGCAGCACGATCGGCGCGTTTGGCAGCCGCCGTTCCTTCGCGGCCCTGCTCAAAACTGCCGTCAAGACCCCAAGCTGCTGTGGCTGAAGCTGCTGTGGCTGCTGCTGCTGCTGCTGAAGCTGCCGCTGTTGCTGCTGTGGCTGCTGCTGCTGCTCTGTGTACGTCGCATGCTCTTTCCAGGACTCGTCTGACTCGTCTCGTACTCAGTCCAACCAACTCAACTCAACAACCCCTTGCTTCTTGCGCGCGCGCTTTTATAGCGCCTCAGGCGATCAAGCCGCCGGCCTTCAGGACACGCCCATCGGTCAGCTCGCCTCGGCCCTGATTGGTCGGCACGGCCCTCTGGCTCCGCCCTTGATGACGATGGGCGGGCACGCCCTTCTTCCCCGAGCTGAGCACATGTTCAATGGTGGTTTTGGGGCGAAATCAACAACCACAGCTGTAGCAAACCTGGCAAACTGCCCAGTGCAGTTGGCAATGGAGGCTTGGAGGGGATGTAGCTGGCAATTGAGGCTTGGCAATGACGCAGTTGGAAATGGAGGTTTTGGGAATGGGAATGAAAGGGGGGTCTATCTTAATTCACTTGGTGCAATGGAGTGTCATCTTTAATGGCAGACAAGGCCTTACCCTAATACACATAATAAAGATATAACTATCGAACAAGGGGGAAAATCTATGATTGGCTAACGTGTGTGCTTTATGGAATTAACTACGGGAACGCCCTTTGACCTTTATACAACACTGGAGTGAGGAGGGCTATATTTTACAATTTACTATACAATAAAAAAAACACAATAATAAAAACACAATCCTCATATCCACAACATATATATATATATATATATATATATATATATATATATATATATATATATATATATATATATATATATATATATATATATATATATATACAGTCACGTGAAAAAGTAAGTACACCTCATTTAAAGTTTTGACTTTTTCAACATATTTCAACATACAGCTATTTGATCTTCATTTCAACAATATTGGTAGATAAAGGTGATATAATATAACAAATATCATGAAACATTTACATTTTGTAGTCCATTGTATGATTGAAATAAACATAAATGCAAATTTCGCATGTGGAAAAAGTAAGTACTCCCCTACATTTATCACTACTTCAAATACCTAAAATTAGAATCAGGTGCACCAGCTCAGGTGCAAATGATTAGAACATCGTTGGAGAGGGTCTTGGAGGAACCAGTCTTATTTAAACCTCAGACATTTCGTTTGGTTTGTTCTTTGTTGTTGAAGTGTGCGGCGTCACCATGCCAAGATCAAAAGAGCTCTCTGAGGCCTTCAGAAAGAAGGTTATAGATGCTTACGAGTCTGGAAAGGGATTTAAAAAGATATCCAAACAATTTGAAATCAATCATTCGACTGTCCGGAAGATCATCTACAAGTGGAGAAGATTCCAAACAAATGCCAACTTGTTCAGGCCAGGCCGCCCCAGCAAGTTCAGCCGGAGAGCAGACCGCAAGATGCTGAAAGATGACTCCAAGAACCCCAGAATGTCATCACGGGACCTACAGGTAGCTCTTGCCACTGTTGGTGTCAAGGTGCACGAGTCTACCATTAGAAAGAGGCTGCACAAATTTGATCTACATGGGAGGTGTGCCAGGAGGAAACCTTTGCTGTCCAGAAAGAACATCAGGGCAAGACTAAAGTTTTCCAATGAACACCGAGGCAAAGACCAGCACTTCTGGAACAATGTGCTCTGGACAGATGAGTCAAAAGTAGAGCTATTTGGCCACAGTACCAGAAGACATGTTTGGCGAAAACAAAAGACAGCATTTGACCACAAGAACCTGGTACCAACTGTAAAGCATGGTGGTGGAAATATTATGGTTTGGGGCAGCTTTGCTGCATCAGGACCTGGGCAGCTCACCATCATAGAATCCACTATGAATTCTTCATTGTATCAGAGGGTGCTTGAGGATAATGTGAGGCCATCTGTCGGAAAGTTGAAGCTCAACCGAAGGTGGACCTTGCAACATGACAATGACCCTAAACATACCAGTAAATCCACCAAGGAATGGCTGAAAAGAAAGAAATGGAGGGTTCTGAAATGGCCAAGTCAAAGCCCGGATCTAAATCCCATCGAGATGTTGTGGGGGGATTTGAAACGAGCTGTGCATGCAAGAAACCCCTCAAACATCGCACAGCTGAAAGAATTCTGCATGGAGGAGTGGGCAAAAATTTCTCCCAGTCAATCTTTCTCAAAGTCAATGTCAGAGACTGATAGACAGTTATAAGAAACGCCTACTTGAGGTTGTTTCTGCCAAAGGCGGCAATACCACCTATTAGAGCCAAGGGTGTACTTACTTTTTCCACAGGCGAAATTTGCATTTATGTTTATTTAAATTATACAATGGACTACAAAATGTAAATGTTTCATGATATTTGTTATATTATATCACCTTTATCTGTCAATATTGTTGAAATGAAGATCAAATGGCTGAATGTTGAAATATGTTGAAATAGTCAAAACTTTACATGGGGTGCACTTACTTTTTCACGGGACTGTATATATATAGTTGTGGCCAAAAATATTGGCACCCTTGCACTTTTTTCAAATGATGCACCATTTCTTCCAGAAAAATGTTGAAGAAAAAAAAAAATTGGTAGCCACATATGTATTTCTTTGGTTTGCCCTGGAACAAAACAAAAAAAGCTAAAAAATTACTAAATCTTAGCTTTTTCCACACAGTAATCCTAAAATGGCCTGGACAATTTTATTGGCACCTTTTATAAATTGTTAGAAATTATTAGTTTTCAAGCAGGTGATTCTCCTGTACTTTGGAATTGAACTCACCTGTGGTGAGTTGCAGGTGCCTCAACATAAATAAAAAAATCACTTAGTCAACCAGTTTGAATGGAGAAAAGGAGTCATTCTGCTCTTTTGTCACTGTGTGCACTGCAATGAGCATGGAGAAAAGAAAGAAACCCAGAGAATTGTCTGAGGAGGTCAGACACAAGATTGTAGCCAATCATGGACAATCTCAAGGCTACAAGTCCATCTCCAGAGACCATGATGTTCCTGTGTCCACCATACGCAATGTTATCAGGAAGTTTAAGTCCCATGGCACTGCAGCCAACCTCCCTGGATAATGGATATGCCTGCAAGAAAAAAAACTTGATCGAAGATTGCAGCGAAGGATTGTTCGAATGGTGGAGAAAGCACCTCAATTAACTGCCAAACAGATTCAAGCTGATCTTCAGACACAAGGTACAACAGTTTCAACTTGCACCATTCGTCGCTAACTCAATGAAGGGGGGTTCTATGGTCGGAGACACAGGAGGACCCCAATGCCGAGAGAGAGACGTAAGAAAGCCTGACTGGAATTTAGCAAAACACACCTGAACAAGCCAAAATCCATCTGGGAGAATGTCCTATGGACAGATTAAACCAAATTAGAGCTTTTTTGGTAAAGCACATCATCTCTATGTTTACAGAAAACAAAATGAAGCCTTCAAAGAAAAGAACACCTCCCCTACAGATAAACATGGAGGATGTTCAGTGATGTTTTGGGGTTTCTGTGCTGCCTCTCACACTGGGTTCCTTGAATATGTGCATGGTATCATGAAATCAGGATATTACCAAGGCATTTTGGAGCACAATGTTCAACCCTGCGTCAGAAAGCTGGGTCTACATCAAAGGTCATGTGATTGCAGCAAGACGATGACCCTAAATACACTTCAAAAAGCACCCAGGAATGGTTCAAGACAAAACGCTGGACTGTTCTGAAGTGGCCAGCAATGAGTCCAGATCTAAATCCCATTGGACACCTGTGGGGAGATCTGAAAACAGCAGTTGGGAGAAGGCACCCTTCAAATCTGGGAGAACTGGAGCTGTTTACACAAGAAGAGTGGGCCAAACTAAACTGCCAGTGGAGAGGTGTAGGAAGCTCATTTATGGCTATAGGAAGCGCATGACTGAAGTTATTTTGTCCAAATTCTGTGCTACCAAATAATAACTCTCGGGTGTCAAAAATTTTGTCAATGCCATTTCTTTTTATTTTCTGATTTAAAAGGATATATTAAGTTCTGAATAAAAAAAACAAAGGTTCTCTAATATTAACAGTGAAATAAAGAATTGTGGAGACCAAATACTTTCGTCAATTTCAACTTATTTTTAGAGACAATTGCGAGTTATTTGAAAAAAGTGCAAGGGTGCCAATATTTTTGGCCACGACTGTATGTCCTCTTTATAAATATCTTGCAAAAAGAATGCAATCACAATAGTTCTTAGAACAGCTGAGGATCATCAGAAAACAAGGAGGGGAAATAAAAATACAAAGAAAATGAAAAAAGGTAAGGGAGCTGGCTAAGAAGCAGTGAGACAGAGACAAAGCAGAAAGATACACAGATTATATAATTTACCGAAGGATACTGTCAAATGTAAGATTCTGTGAGAGGTGCCATGATGGACAAAAGGCATGGTGACTTGCACACTACCTTGTGTAGTGCGTTTATTACTCACCAAGCAGTGATAAATCAGAATATGCTGCGTCCACTCTGACCCGATGGCTCCAACCAATGGACTTCTGTGCCACATTTAACAGGGAGAAACAAAATGGAGAAGTAAATGAACCGTTGCGAATGTAATGAGAAAGCGACTGCTCAAAGCAAGGGGGTTTCTGTAAACTAAAAGTCCCCCAAGTAGCCCATCCTGGCTGTGGTTGCTGTTAAATGGATTCATCATTCAAACACTCCTGAGAAAGTCCGACCTCATAATTTATTTCAGGAGAACGTTTAGTATGTAGCCAACTTTTATGTGCAATTGCTAAGAACATAGGGTGGCTCCACAAAGGTTCGAGAGTTTTGCGAATTGTTTCGTTTTTTTCTGCAGTGTCTAAGGCTCATGGAAGAACTGCCACACACAAACACACACACACACACACACATACAGTGCATTCAGAAAGTATTCAGACCCCTTCACTGTTTTCACATTTTGTTATGCTGCAGCCTAATGCTGAAATCGTTGAAATTCATTTTTTTCCCTCACTCAATGCAAATTGCAAATTCGTCTGGCCACTCTGCAATAAAGCCCAGATCGGTGGTGTTGCAGTGATGGTTGTCCTTCTGGAAGTTTCTCCCATCTCCACACAGGATCTCTGGAGCTCAGCCAGAGTGACCATCGGGTTCTTGGTCACCTCTCTTACCAAGGTCCTTCTCGCCCGATTGCTCAGTTTGGCCGGGCGGCCAGCTCAAGGAAGAGTCCTGGTTGTTCCAAACTTCTTCCATTTAAGAATTATGGAGGCCACTGTGCTCTTGGGAACCTTCAATGCAGCAGAGATTTTTTTGTAGGCTTCCCCAGATCTGTGCCTCGACACAATCCTGTCTCTGAGCTCTGCAGGCAGTTCCTTCGACCTCATGGCTTGGTTTTTGCTCTGATATGCATCGTCAGCTGTGAGACCTTATATAGACAGGTGTGTGCCTTTCCAAATCATGTCTAATCAATTGAATTTACCACAGGTGGACTCCAATCACGGTGTAGAAACATCTCAAAGATGATCAAGAGAAATAGGAGGCACCTGAGCTAAATTTCAAGTGTCATAGCAAAGGGTATGAATACTTATGTCAATGTGATATTTCAGTTTTTTATTTTTAATAAATTTGCAAAATTTTCCAAAATCCTGTTTTCTCTTTGTCATTATGTGGTATTGAGTGTAGATTGATGAGGGAAAAAATGAATTTAAACGATTTCAGCATAAAGCTGCGACATATCAAAATGTGAAAAAAGTGAAGGGGTCTGAATACTTTCTGATTGCACTATGTATGTGTATATATATATATATATATATATACATACACACACACACGTGGATACATCAGACCTGTGAGAGCTCCGTTCAACCTTCTGAAACCCACATTTGGAGATAATAATGACACGCGCACACACACACACACACACACACACACACACACACACACACACACACACACACACACACACACACACACACACACACACACAATTTCAGACAAACAACTGTTGACCTTGTGGAAAGCAACTTGCTAGAACATTCTGGATGCTTTCAGCATTTTTAGACAGAAAGCTCTCCTCCCCTGCCATGAGACGTTAAGGCTTGTCTGTGCTCTATCCTCTAAGTGTCGATTGAGGAAGGAGCATTTGCCTTTCTTGAAGTTTTTGATAAGAATCAGACAGGGTTGGAATCGACGTGCCGCCCCCCCCCCCAACCCCCCAGACTCAGTGAATGCTTAAACCACAACTTCACACTGTCTCTAATTTCAACCACACATATAAAATACTGTATGGCATGTAAGGACGCAGTTGAGTCCAGTACATCGGGCCCAGATCTGACCGTCAAGGTTTCAAGTTTGAGTGTGAGGATCATATATGAGAGCTCAATTTTATTCAACTACCCCAGTGATGAAACTTCACGTTTATTTGAAAACGACAGAACTGAAGATGGAAGGAAAAGAAGTGCAAAAAAAAAAAAACTCGTAAAATGCTGTGCGGTAAAAAATAAAAATAAAAACAACAAAAAAACAACCAAAAAAACCATAATATTTTGCGACAAGAACCAATTGCAAGACAGATTACAAGGGAAACTGAATGTGTAATACTTCACAGGTGACAAGTTATGAATATAGAAGGTAATTGATGTTGACCATACACCGCCTCTGCATTTCTGATGCTCTTTGTGTTTTGGGGAAGGGAACAGTTCTAATTATCACCAATCATCAAATGATTGCAATTAACACATAGTGACATTAGAGCAGCCAAATGCTTATGTGGATTATTTCTCTTTAAAACGACCTCATCACTGAAGACATGGTGAGGCATTACCAAAGACCTGCAAAACGCAGGCCTTGCTATAATAATTCATATTTATTTGTTTTTTCAGATGATGCTCTTGATATATAATGATGATGATATCATATAATGCTGATGCTATTCGTCTTTGCCAGATGCTCCATGTCCTGTTCATTCTGAACCCTTGTAAATTGAACTCAGCACGAATATTATAGTGTGGTTAAAAAAAATTGATGCACAATGGCTGCCAACACTTAACAATTAAAAACAAATTTTGAAAACCTTAAAGAAACTAGATGGTATTCTTAGAATACTTACCCTGCGTAGTCAACTTGGTGCGAGCCAACTCTCCTGTTTTTGAAAGGATTTTTTCTTTGATCCAATATGGATGCCAGTCCACGTGAGCGATGACATCATGAGCCATGTATCAATTTTTTGCATTGAGCGGTTTTGGAGAGGTGGAGGTGTAACGTTTCCCAAGATGGCGTCCGTGTCACGTGACCTATGACGTCACAGTTATGATAATAATATAAAAAAAAGCGAAGGGTAACAAGGCCGGAGAGAAGTTGAGACGGATGACTTAAGAAGGAAAGTATTTGCAATTTTACAGATCGGGCAAGGGAATGGCTTTGGGTACCAGGGTGGAAAAGTAACAGGGGAGGAAGATGTGCGGAGACGGATACAAGCGGATGCGTATGCTCGGATAAGAAGATACCTATATGGTCTGGAGATGGTGGCATTGACAGAGCAGCAATAACTGAGGATGCAGGTTTGTGAGAACAGCTGGTCAAGAGGATTGTGGGAGTTGGGCGGGCGGAGGACGAGGAGGATTGATGAACTGATGACTTTGATGGGAGGATTCGTAAAGAGCCAATTGAGCAAAGAGGGCACTTGGTGCGGACGGAGAAATATCAGCTACCAAAGAGAGCAGACACACGTAAAGAGCGAGGCAGGAGGAGTATGGGCAGACTGTGTGAAGAGGGATGTCAGAAAGGTGGCGGTGGTTGGAGAGTGGAGAGAAATAGCTGTAGCAAATGGGATTGTGAATATGGCAGAGAAGCCTCACCCTGTATAAAGAGAATTTGAGAGAGAACACAGGTCACACTCACTGTATGTAGCATTACAAAACAAAACTCAAGCAACACTAAATGCAATCACCAATTAAACATCAGGGGGTGCCCTACTGGCAATTTCAGATGCCCTCAAGGCTTTTGGTGAACTAATCAAATCTCTCTGGTGGATCCACAATGCAGAAATGCATCCAATTTGAATCCAAACATCCCCAAAAAAACCACAGCTGAGCAAAATCCAAAATGGCAATTACCCAGTGTCTAAATGGTAGTTGCCTTTCTTGGAACACGAACTTTATTCTGGATTTTCTTTTACTTCCTATTGTGCTGGATACATGCCAAAATAGCAGGTGAGTGAAATAACACCTTGAGATCTCTCAGTAGTGCAAAGGTAGCAGTTTATTCTGCAATTTTCTTCTCACAGCTTCTCACTCTGCAGTCCCCTTTCCTCCAGTCCCATTGTTATCTTTACCAGCATCACCCACTCCCACCTCCGGGTGAGGGAAGAGGATGCTCAAAAACACACAGTGGTGTGACGCGATATGACGCGTCTGCTGGCTGTGCACAGTTCCATGGAAATGCAGCAATCTCTCTTGCTGACATTTGCAATTTAATAACTGCTATAGTGCCATGGTCCAGGATACCGCAAGTAGATTTAGGCCATGATGAAGATAAACCGTGTGTCTTCCGGTGCTGATAGCTCAAGCGTCACGTCGTGCCAAAAACAGATTACGGAGAACGTTTCTCGTTCAGGGGCTGACACATCGGGGGCCTGCATCAAGTTGACCTGACCTGGCGGAAAACGTAATGACCTGGCTGAGAATGCAAACACTGAAATAGAACCGGTGTGAAAAACCTGAAAAACATCAAAAAAAACACAAAAGGTTATGTATGGATTGTTCTCTTTTGACTGTGGGCCTCCTTTTCCCTTTACTTCTGCAACTTTCATTCCATGAGCTATCGAACTGAAGGAACATCCTTCATGAAAATTCTCTTTGATAACTGCTGCCTGGAAATTCTTTTGGTTGGCCTTTTTTTGGTGTTCCGGCCCATTTGAAGACAAAGTTGAAGATTTCTGAATACCAGGGTAAAATGTCGAGGTTATAAATACGTGTTGGTTAGATTATAAACTTCTGTCCTTGTCCGGAATGAAATAAATGTACAAGCTCACACATCAGTATTAGACAGTAATTATGAAAGTGAAGAATATATATATTTATATTTTTATATACATATACATACGAGGGCCAGTCAATAAGTAACCTTAGAATATGGCGATATGAATTCGAGAATGTAATGTGTGTAGTTGTAGACGACATATGTTATATCTATGGGTAAGAGTCATGTTTTGCCTGTTTTAGATTTGGCAACATTGAGTGTATGACGTCAGTAGAGCAGTTCCAAGATGGCGGCTCCCTTAGAAGAATGCACTAGGGAGGAGCAACGTTCTGTCATCCGTTTCTTGGGAAGTGAGGGTGTGAATCCTCTCGTGAAATCCATTGCAGAATGAAGATGCAATATGGTGACGCATGTCTATTGCTGCAGCAGGTGTACGACTGGGACAGGAAGTTTAAAAGTGGAGTGTCTAATGTGGCAGACGCTGCCCGCTCGAGCCGGCCTCACACAGCCGACAAAACAGAAATTGTTGCAGGAGTTGAGCACATACTAAGGGAAAAACATCGCATTACGCTGGATGAAGTGATCTCCGAATTGAACATTAGCCATGGTTCAGCACACCATATCATTCACAACGTGCTGGGGTTCTGCAAAGTGTCTGCAAGGTGGGTTTCTAGACAACTCACACCTGAACTGAAAGAATGGCGAGTGGACACATGTGAAGAACTTATACGTTAGGAAACAGAAGGTGACGCTTTCTTACAGTGCGTATTGACTGGGGATGAAAGCTGGGTCCACTACTTTCAGCCAGAAATGCAGAGGGCAAGCAAAGAGTGGCGCCATTCAACTTAACCGAAGCCCAAAAAATTCCGCACACAGCCTGGAAAAGTGATGCTGACGATCTTCTGGGATAGCCGAGGCCCACTTCTAGAGCATTACATGGCCAGAGGGACCACAGTCACCAATGCATCATACTGCGACCTCCTTAAAAAATCATCTGAAACCAGCAATCAGATCAAAACATCATGGACAATTCACTATCGGTGTTTTGCTGCAACATGACAATGCTCGGCGCCATACTGCCCACGCTACACCTGCAACAATCGAGGACCTGCATTGTGAGTGTCTTCCTCATCCATCCTACTCGCTAGACCTCGCCCCTTCGGATTACCACATCTTTGGGCCACTTAAAGAGGCGCTTGGTGGAACCACTTTCCAATCCGACGAAGAGGTCCAAGAGGCGGTGCACAAGTGGCTACACAGCAGCCAAACTAAAAAAGAATTCTGGAGGAATGTAGGCCTTAGTAAAGCGCTGGAAAAAATGTATTGAATGCAATGGAGATTATGTTGAAAAATAAGTTGTTACACACGTACATGCAAGGAACAAGCTGTAAAAAATATTTGAAGGTTACTTATTGACTGCCTATATATATCTATATATATATATATATATATATATATATATATATATATATATATATATATATATATATATATATATATATATATATACATATATATATATATATATACATATATATATATATACATATATATATATATACATATATATATATATACATATACATATATATACATATATATACATATATATATATATATATATATATATATATATATATATATATATATACTGTTGTATTTGGTCTCAGGCTCATGGAGGAGCTGTAACACGAATCACATCCACACTTGTAGAAAAATTGATGAGACAGCACCAGATTGGGTTCAGACAAGCATAACCACTGAGCTTTGATGAAGTGACAACTTTCAGGGCACTCTGAGTACCAGTGACACGTTTGTGACTTTTCTCTCCGACTCTTTCTCTGTGACTTTTGTAACTTAGCAAGGCAAATTAGAAATTTCCTCCTCCCTATAGTAGCACATAATGAAAGTGATTATTTCCATGCATCTACTTAGTTGAATGACGGATTATTAAGAATGTAAATATTACATTATTATAGTTGCCTGTTCCTCGTCCGACCTCCCTGATCTGGCCTTTGAGAGTCTTGTGTGCGGCTTAGTGCACAGAGGCCTTTGAAAGCCTCAGGTGGGGCACAGTGTATGGCAGCCTTTGAGAATCACATGTGCGGCACAGCGTACGGCAGCCCTCGAGTGTCTCGTGTGGCAAGATGTACCGCAGCCCTGGAGAATGATGTGTGGAGCACGGTGTACGGTGGCCCTTGATGATCTCGTGTGCGGCACGGTTTACAGCAACCCAATTGCAGGCCGCAGTGTATATGGTTGATCAAGGAGTTCTCCATATGTGGCGACCGATACAAGTCATTGAACCACACCAACGAAACCAGTTACATCATTCACCTGACAGGCTACGGATGCGCAATGTTAAGAAGATAAAACATCAACTCACTCCATCCTCGCCAGCGGTACCCATACTTAATGCTAGATCTTTGTGTAACAAGTCTGACAACTTTGAAGCAACTCTTGCTGTGCAGCACAACTACATCCATCTCATAGCAGTAACTAAAACATGGTTTTCTTCGAAGAAACCAACCATTTGTTACCAAGTACCCAATTTTCATCTATATCATCGAGATTACACGGAACGCGCAGGAGGGGCCGGGGACTCACCTTCTATGTACGTAGTGATGTTAGATCCAGCATAGTAATTGCTGATCATGTGCCTGCTTACCTAGAAATCTCTGGATTAAGCTGACATCATCGGCAGACATACACCTTCAAATGAACATTTACTAGCAACAGTACCCACCCTATGGGCGGGCGGGGCTTCAATTGGGAGGCCCAAATGAAAAGGCTAAATATCAGAAATTGAAGGCTTTTTTTTCTTTTAAGCGATTTATATAAACATCCGTTAAATCCCGATCGGTGCAGCCGTTTGTGCGGCACCCGGGAAAATAACGTCATGCGGGAGCAAGTATCAGCAGGATGTGGCAGTGTGGGAGTCCACGTTTCTGATCCTCCTTCATGCCGAAGTAGCCCACCACTTCTCCAAGCATTCCGCTCTTCAGATCCGCCATGAGAGATTTAAGCTTGATACTGAAGACGCGTGCAGTTAGTACTCCCGATGTCGTATGTACTCCCGATACGTTTCCTTCATTGTAAAAACTACCAAATCAACAGTTAAAAGGATTTTGAGCCGATAGGTGTTACGGCCTTGGCAAGATCCATGGAGACAGCGATCTGTTAGCGTATACACCGCCCAAATAGCTATGTGGAATTCTCTCATGTAGAGATTAACTTTAATGATGTTCATATACGACTGATGTTTATATTGGTTTTGGGTCATCCTTTCTGCATATCTCGTGGGATTGGAAGTTGGAGAGACGACCGTGATGGCGGGGAGGGGGTTGGAATTCTCTCAAGCAGGGATTCAACCCGTGTCCTTATAAAAGGTTTTTGTCCGAGGTCACCGAGTCCGATCGGTGCAGCCGTTTGTGTGGCATCGAGGAAAACAACATCGTCACAATGAGAACAATGAACGTTATGCGAACGTGGATGTTATGCGGGAGTCCAAACCTGAGAATGCTGGAGACTAAAGCTGAATTTGGAAAAACAATATAGCCTATTTTACTCCTGGAGATCCCAGGATTATCCACCCAAAATATCGTTGCGATCGGTTCAGCAGTTTTTACGGTACCTTCGAACGGACAGACAGACAGACAGACGGACGGACATTTGGTGAATTATAGTAAGATGCCTGCGTTGTTTACTCACCTCCTCGTTTGCCCTATCACCAATATATTATCGACCATATCGGAAAGTGCTGCTGATCTGTTAACTATTTATGTACTGGTGGCATGGCTCAACAGCAATCTGCGTCAACCTGATTGATTTCGAGACGGGTCACAACATACAAACAGGACAACAATGTCCTGTACAAACAACTTCACAATTTAGTTCAAAGATAAATATAAAACTTGAAAAAAACCTTCTATAAGTGGAAGATTGAACACCTGAAACTAGCGGAACCTAGGAAATGGCACAAAGAAATTAGAAATCTGAATTGGTTTCAAAGGGAAATCTCCTCAGTTACCAGAAGCGGACAAGACATCTCATGATTTGGTTAATGAACTCAACACACAAACTGCTAATATTTACACCGAGTTACCAGCTTTGGACCTTTCCAGCTCTTGACCATATTTTCCAGCATCTTTCCCTCCCCCAGTGATTAGTAGATGCGAGGTGTATACTCGTCTGGAACAACTTACCACCTCCAAAGCACCTCATCCGAAGGGTGTGCCCACCCAATTGTTCAAAGAGTTTTCCTTTGAGATATCAGGCTGACTCACTAAAATTTTCAACAAATGTTTACAAAGCAAAGAGGATGTTTCCTGAATAGATGGAAGAATGCCTCGGACTGTGCTGTACCAAACTACTTATAGTGAATGAGTACAAGCAACAACGACCAATCTCAGTCACTCCAGAGTTTGAGGGGTTCTTGGTGGACCTTACGTCTCACATTGGTAACTCAACACACCCCTGCAAGTGATGGGGTATGTTCATTACCAATCAGCTTGTAGAGCGCTTGCCAAGTGGTCTAAATACTCAAACGAAAGCCCTCATTAGCATTTTGAAAGCTTCTTCAAAAGCTTCCTCCTCTTTGAAAGTCTTCTTCTTCCTCTTTGAATGTCGAAGGCTTCTTCTTCTTTCGTTAACTTCATCATTTTGAAAGTCCAGCCCCACATTCCCAGGGTGAGGGCAGCTATTTTTTTCACCCCAGAAAACCAACGTTTTGATCATAGATTTGCATGTGCTCTCCTGATGGCAGATTCCAACTGGCTGTTGCATGAGGCGACCCATCGATTGGTGTGTGGGTTTCAAACATACTTAGTCCTTGAGCCAACCGGCCATATTTTGAAGTGAATGCTCCGGCGGGGGGAGTAATTCTCATTATGATTTTCCATTAGACCAATGTCTCAAGTGTCAGAAAAGGTGTGATGGACATCTGAGAACGGTAGCTTAGTGCCCGGATGGACGCCATCTTTGAAACCACCCAGCTCGAAAATGCCCATTTGGTGGGGTACATTGTTGCACGTGTATCTGGACTTCTATACTAGCTATCGATGTGCGGTTGACGACTAAATATACGTCCGATGTGTACCGTCTAAATAAAAAATAATATGAAGCATTTTGTTTTAGATTAATTATTATAAAAATCAATTATCGAAAAAAAATCATATATTTTTCAATATTTTATTATTAGACTTGTACTTTTTTTAGTGAAACAACACTGGTATGATTTTCCAAATTATGCATTGTGCTACACCGTTTATCTGTCTATAAAAATAACTCAAAAACTAAAACATATCATCCACCACGAGTGTACACAAAAAATATATGAAAAGGCATGCACTTTCCACAAACCGAAACTATGTCAGTTGGAATTTCCCGCCGATAATCAACCCACAGAACCCAGTGCCGAAAGTGACGTCAGTCTATTCTATATCTATATTCTATATTCTATATCTCAGTCTGAGATTTGTTGCGGTGACCTGATTAATTTCTGAGGGGGGGGGGGGGGGGGGGGTGGGTGGCTTAAGAACTAAAAGTGAACATGTTAGATGGCGCCACATACAACTCTATTATAGAGTTGTATTGTGGCGCCATCTAACATGTTCACTGACTTGGATGAGTATGTCTATGTAAGCTGGCGAGCTTTTCGGATATCGGAGTAATCTAACGTCAGTCTTTTTGTTCTTTCAGCTGAGATGGCCGGTGTCGAGGCGAAACGGGCGAAGATTGAACCTGAGTCCGGAACGTGCATCCTGTGCAGCAAGAAGTCGCCACTCTCTGAACTAAGCAAGGCAGCGGGCAACAGTTCTTGGAAGACATTGTGTGACGCAGCCGCAGTTAGAAACTTTTATCCAATTCTAAAGCTAGTCCAAGAAGGCGCAGTTGAACTTCCTAATATTCCAATATTATACCATAGGGCTTGTAGATCAGACTTCACTCACAAAAACCACCTAGCTACTTTGACCAATGCAGCTAGAAGTTCTTCAGTTGATACTGACGATGCGGTGCGACGGCGATCATCACGGGAAGAGACAGGATCAACTTCAACGGTCTACGATGATAAATGCATTTTTTGCCAGCGTGCTTCAAAATTCATAAAAGGCAGTCGTACCCGTGAAACAGTTGTCTTGGCTGTTGAACTTCGAGCAGATAAGACAATAAGAGATGCTGCGACAGCTCGCAATGATGAGAGAGTTTTGGCATTGACTACACGAGATATGGTTGCAGCTGAGGCTCACTACCACTTCTCCTGCTATAGAAACTACACACGGCCCCAAAAACCTCAAGTAGAAACTGACATTGAAGATAATATCGAGAAAAAAGAAATGATACGATGTATATTCAATTTCATTCGCACTGACTTGTTCTTGAACCCGAGGATTGTTCCAATAGTTGATGTTGCAACAGATATCCTGTCTTCAGATACATTTTCAGTTGATGTTCGTGACTCCATCAAGAAGAATCTGCAGCGCACATTACAAAGAGAGTTTGGAGAATCGCTCATCTTCTTCAATGTGAAACACCGTGTATACTTGATGCCCGATAATCTGACAAAGCGAGAGATTGCTGCAGAGTGCGTAAACCTGAAAGCAGAAGTGAAAGCATTTGAACGAACGGACGGTGAAAGTAACATTGTGCGTGCAGCTACTTCACTGCGACACCAGATCAAAGATGCTCATTACAATGAACGTTGGCCGCCTCAGCCAGCAGAACTCACTTCAGATTACGTGAAGATACCAGATTCTCTTCGTGTATTTCTGCATACTTTGATTTGCGGGAGTGGGGGTAGCTCTGCGCGTGCCGACACACTGGTATGGTCGATGGCTCAAGATATCATCAATGCTGTACACCGGGGTACCATCAGAACATCGAAGCATGTCCTACTTCCGTGGGTCATGAAAACGCTCACCGGTAATACAGAGGTCATCAGAATATTGAATCGACTCGGGCACGGATGTTCGTACACAGTTCTGGAAGAAATCGAGACAGCGCTATGCATAGACAAATTAGCAAGTGTGGAGAAAGATACAGTACCACTTCCGTCACATGTGCACCCTTCGGTCCCGACTGTATTAGCATTCGATAACATCGACAGGCTAGAGGAATCGCTGAGTGGTGGCGGAACATCGCATCGCGTCAACGGTATCATCGTCCAACCGAAGTCGCAGTCGTGTTTGCCGCCCCAACCTCCATCGGCAGTATCCAAAGCAGATAAGAAGCGATCTATCCCGTCATCCAGCGATTTAGTTCCAATATACAGCGGTGGGAAACGAGAGGGCCCACCTGCAATCAAGCCTGCAGATCTTTCTGACACTCTTGCAGGCGCAACATCCCTTGCGCAGCGCCGAAATCACGTATGGATTATGACTCGCATGCTGGAACCATGCGACCAGACAATCAGTTCGTGGACTGGTTTCAACATCATGACTAGAGATCGTGTTCAGGTGACGGAAGATGTAGTTGGCTACCTGCCGACTATAAACGCGCCTGCCACAGATATGGCAACAGTGCAAGAAATCCTCAGAGAAGCTCTGAACATCATGTCATCACTTCAGCTTGAGCGTATACCGGTGGTGCTAGACCAGGCACTATTTGCTAAGGCGACCGAAATAGCATGGAAAGATGTCGATCGATATGGAAGAATCGTGCTCATGATGGGGAACTTCCATACCATCTGTAACTTCATGTCGAGCATTGGGAAAATGTATGGAGATGCAGGCCTTCGGGATGTAGCTGTTGAGTCAGGAGTAATCGCTGAAGGTTCCATCAACAGGGTTCTGGAAGGCAAGCAATACAACCGTGCTGTGCGACTCCACAAGTTGATGTACGAGGCACTAATGCGCATCATTTGGAAGGGCTTCCAGGTGTGGATAGAAAGCAATCATCCTGACAAGGAACCCCAGATTCGAAGCACTGACCTCAAAATTCGCAGCATCAAGGAGGATGTTTGCCACGAGACTCTCGCTGCTGCTCTCGATGATGATTCATGTGTACAGAGCTTTGACATGTTCGCGAAATACCTACATTTTCTGCGAACCAAACATGGAGACCTGGCTCGCTTCTGGATGATGTATATTGATATGGTAGAGACCCTGCTGGGGTTGATTCGTGCGGATAGAGAAGGCGACTGGATGCTTCACTTGGCTTGTGTCAGAAGAGTGATCCCTTGGTGTTTCGCAATGAACAAGGTGAACTATGCTAGATATCTACCAGTGTACTATGCACAGATGACGCAACTCCACGAAACATGCCCCGAGTTGTACAGGCATTTCAATCAAGGCTACTTCTCCATACAGCTTAGACCAGGGAATCCATTTGCCAGAATCGCTGTTGATCAGACAACAGAAGAAACAGTAAACAAAGATACGCAAACAGCTGGAGGAACACGAGGTTTTAGTCTTCGACAAGGGGCTGTGTCACGATACTATCTAACTGCAGAAAATCGGGCTACTGCACTGAGGCAACTACGAGAAACTATCCTTGTGAATGGCAGCGACATATCTCACGCCAAGCACCCTGACTTGTCTACTTCTCGCATCAAACGTGATGAGTCTGGCGTCACAGCTATCTGTGATCTACTGGAAAATGACTGGACCAATCCATTCGCCGATGATCCGTCATGTCTTCTCATTATATCTACCGGAGCGGCTGCGAGGGAGGACGTTTCTAATGACCTACTCAACACCCTGCAAAAGGGGGAAGCGGCGTATCAAAGCTTCCAGAAACGTCTTGAAGAGGGAACAGGCTTTCATGACACATTGAACAAGCTAAACTTGAAGACCTTTGGTAAGATCAAGCAGAAAGTTGTGAAGGGCACAAACAAGGAGATCGTCCTGAGAGCTGACAGACAACTGTTTGCCACCATGATACTCATCGCCAAGACAAGGAACCTCGACATGCAACTTGTCCTTTGTCACCCACTAGGGCCGTTACCATGGTCTTTGGCAAACGTTGATGGGGCAATGAAAAAAACGAACAAAGCTGCACTTGCGAAACACATGGAAGGTCTTGTGGAACCAGCCGAGAACGTTGACAAGCGAAGTGCAACAATAATTGATGCGATGGCTCTCATACAAAAGATGCATGGCGAGAACGACACACACGTTCGAAGAACTATCTGACCGCATCCTTGCTGCAGCGCTTCACGCTGGTCAAAGCAGTGAGCGCATTGATGTTGTCTTTGACACATACACAGAAGAATCCATCAAAGCAGCTGAGCGTGTGAACCGCGGTTCAAATGAAGGCATCAGTTTCAGCGAGATCAGACCCGCACACAAAATCATGAACTGGCGGCGTCTCCTTGCTTGCAGCCAGACAAAGGAGAAACTGGTTGTGTTTCTGGCGGAGTCGTGGAAACATGAAACAAATCGCGAAAAGCTAGGCAACAGAACACTGTATGTCACCTGTGGTGAAAAATGTCTGGTACTGACCCGCGATAGGTGGAAGTTGGTGCAAGCACTCGAATGTAGCCACGAGGAAGCAGACACGCGTATGTTTCTCCACGCAAAGCACGCCGCTACCCACTACAAGACGATCATCGTAGTGGCAGATGACACCGACGTTCTGATCATCAGTCTTCATCTCAGCAGAACCATCGATAGTCAGCTCTTCATCAGACGAGGAACAAAGGTTCGAGTCAGAATGATCGACGTTGGAAAGTTGGCTGCGGTATTGGGGTCTGGAGTTTGCAGTGCATTGCCAGGGCTTCATGCATGGAGCGGGTGTGACACTGTGAGTGCTCTGGCTAGCCAAGGAAAGATAAAGGCTTTGAAGCTTGTGCAAGCGAATGAGCTGTATCTTCAAGCATTCACAGATCTGGGATCTTCGTGGAATGTACCAACAGACGTCTTCAATAGCATTCAGGCCTTCACGTGTCAGCTGTACGCCAAGAACACGAAGATCGTCGGTGTTAATTCGCTCCGTTATCACATGTTCTGTGCAAAGAAGGGCCAGATCGAATCTGGACAATTGCCGCCTTGTGAAGACTCCTTGATGCAGCATACGCTTAGGGCCAACTATCAGGCGGCTATCTGGCGACGCAGCCTTGAAAACCTACCAGACGTCCCAACACCATCAGCAGGACATGGTTGGGAACTCGATGATGGCGGTTCGCTCACAATCCGATGGATGGCGGGTCTACCAGCTCCAGATGTCGTCTTGAATCTCATCTCATGCACATGCAGAAGGACGTGTCGACCGTCAGATTGCTCCTGCATACTGAATGGGTTGAAGTGCACTGTTGTGTGTAAGCTGCAGGGATGCTCCAACATGGTGCAGGATGATGCTATCGTGGCTCAGGATGCCAATGACTCTGATGGCGACTCTGATGATTAACTTTGTGTGCACTGTATATTGTATAGCATATGTTGTTCTCTATTATAATGCAGGCCAAATTGCCTGAAAATCTTTATAGACAGATAAACGGTTTAGCAAAATGTATAATTTGGAAGATCATACCGGTGTTATTTGACTAAAACATGACATGTTCAATGATACCTCCGCTTGCTTATTAGGAATATACATCGTATGGTGTTAAAATCAGCTCCATACGTCTTTCCAAACTCTAGTAATGAATAATTAATATAATTGGCCGCCATTTTGAAATCCAAGATGGCCACCAAAGTGCAGATTTCCTATGTAACAATTTCTGCCTGCTTATTAGATATCGTATGGTGTTAAAATCCTCTCCGTACGACATTCCTAACTTGCGTTATCGTCAGAATAGATAATGCCAGCGGCGGCCTAAGTCATTTTATGCCTCTTTACATTTATTTGTTGTAAACTCGTGGTGGATGATATGTTTTAGTTTTTGAGTTATTTTTATAGACAGATAAACGGTGTAGCACAATGCATAATTTGGAAAATCATACCAGTGTTGTTTCACTAAAAAAAGTACAAGTCTAATAATAAAATATTGAAAAATATATGATTTTTTTTCGATAATTGATTTTTATAATAATTAATCTAAAACAAAATGCTTCATATTATTTTTTATTTAGACGGTACACATCGGACGTATATTTAGTCGTCAACCGCACATCGATAGCTAGTATAGAAGTCCAGATACACGTGCAACAATGTACCCCACCAAATGGGCATTTTCGAGCTGGGTGGTTTCAAAGATGGCGTCCATCCGGGCACTAAGCTACCGTTCTCAGATGTCCATCACACCTTTTCTGACACTTGAGACATTGGTCTAATGGAAAATCATAATGAGAATTACTCACCCCGCCGGAGCATTACTTTTGGTCTGGCTCAAGGACTAACTGTGGGTGGTGCATACCAGTGACGTACAGTTGTAAGATTTTGAGTTGGAGTTGATACATCACACATGGCATGAGTTGCAATTGAAGGTACAGTTGCCGCTATGGCGAGAGTGTTTGAACAATGGATGAAATCAACAGAACATTGATTGAGGTATGCCAGCCATCATGGCAAGCTAGGAGAAGCTGATGTTTCAGGTATTAACCTTTTGTCCTCTTTTGCTCAATCAACATCCTGTCAATTCCATCCATTGTTCTACCTGCCTTCTGATTGAGATCGACCCGAGCCTTCACCAGCAAGACTATTTCTTCATTCCAGCAAGACCAGTGTGTTTGTGCCATCTGCAGTCGAGCAAGCAGCCTGTGTTACCAGTGGTTGGTGGTGACAATACAAAACAGTGACGTGTTTAGAACGAGGTTAAAACACTGCTCCACTGGAACGTGCCAGTGAAACAAGTGGACAATAAAATCTTAGGGGGTATCAATAACTTATTGCCCCAAAACTTCCCCACCAATGCCTGCACACACACACTCCATCCTCAACACTTCTTTATTTATTTCCATGTCTCATCATCATGTTTGGACTGACCTTTCTCTCAATGTGGATTGTGGTTTCTTCTGTTCCCACCTTTTCGTTCCCATTTGTATTTATTATTCCCCCAATACTTAGTTTCTCCTGCCAGCCATTAGTTGTTGGGTACATGCGTTTTGTTTTCATACATCGCTGGTGAGAAATGATCACTTGGGAGAAAGCCATTAATTGTTGAGTACATCCAGGCCCTCCACTCTAGACACGTTGCTTCTGCTGTCTGAACAATGGTTGGAGGTCCTCAATGCCAAACAGGAAATCAGAACCGTCTCCCTTGACACATCTCGTGCTTTCGATATGGTCTGGCAGCCTGCCCTGCTCTCCAAACTCTCCTCTTATAGTATTCATGGAAACCTCCATGCATGGACTTGCCGACTTCCTCTCCTATCGTAGTCAACGTGTGGCTCTAAATTGAATTCTCTCATTTCCTCTTCTTGCTCAGGCTGGAGTTCCTCACGGCAGTTATGGGCCCTGTGCTTTTCTGGAATTAATTAATGATCTGTTCGACTCTCTGGAAAATCCTCTCTATCTCTTTGCTAATGACTCTACTCTCTGTCGCTCCATTACTCATCCCTCAGATCGGCAGTCTGCAGCATCCTCACTCTTTGCAGACCTGGACAAAATCACAGACTGGTCAAACAAGTGGAACATGTCTTTCAATCCTAACAAATCTCACACTCTTACTGTGTCTCTCCGGAAAGACCGACTGGACAACCCTCCCATCTACTTTCTGAACAATCCTCTTGAACAAGTTCTGTCACTCATTATTTTGGGTCTCACTATCTGCCATGATCTTTCCTGGGAAAACCACATTTCAAAGCTGGCCTCCAAAGCCAGTCACTGACTGGGCATCCTCCGTCGTGCGAAGTCCTTCCTTGGCACACCTGACACAAGGCTTTCATTTTCAGCTTGATGTAATACTGCTCTCCCCTCTGGGCCGGTGCTCCTGCCTCACACCTAGCTCAGCTTCACGCTGTAGAAACGAAAGCTTTCAGAATCATTGGAATCTCCCACAATGAAGCTGATTCCGAGGGCCTTTCACTCTCTCGCCGCACGCAGGTTAGTGGCCTTTCTGTCTTCTACCAAATCCTCTCTGACCTAGCTCCCGCTGCTCTTTCTGTGCTCTGTTCCCCTACTATTTCTGCAGGTCGCACAAGAACTGCCAGCAACCCTCGTCTGGTGAAACTGCCAAAATCAAGACTCTCTGCTCACCTTCACTCTTTCATTCCTCTTTTCTCCCGCCTCTGGAACAAACTCCCACACTCTCTGCAATCCCACTCCTCCTCCCTCCAGGTCTTCAACACAGCTGTTCACAACCATCTCTTATCTTCCTCCCCATCCAAAACCTTGATCTTTTCAACCCCCATTAATACACCCCAAATGCAAATTTTTCAAATTCCCTTTTCTTTCCCGAAAGTCCTAGTAATGTCCATTTGTTTATCCCATGTACCCTGCCCCAACCCTCTCTCTTCCTCTGATCTCCTGATGTCCCTGTTCTCTACTGTTGTTGTGCTTCCCTCTCTCTCTCCCCCTCCCTTTATTATATGTTATATGTGTTAGCTCTTTCACGAGCCTCGACTTAGTATACAAAAAAACAGATTTGTGCATTTCCGCTTTGCTAATTGTGTAACAAAACATTTGATAAACTTAGTCGTGAAATTTCTTCCTCTCCAAGCACTTAGGTATAATAATTAACCCTTTATGGATTTAATAATCGACTTCTGCTCATTAGCCTGTTGGCCATGAAAATTTGTTTATATGAGATCTGCTTCCACGATGTCTAGAACAGCCCCCAGGTCACATTCCGACACACACACACACATACATATATATATATATATATATATATATATATATATATATATATATATATATATACATATATATACATATATATATATATACATATATATACACACACACACATATATACATGCACATACACACACAGATCTTGTTTATATATTTTTGTTTCTCACAATTCTATCTCTTATGATTTTCATTTCTTATTTCTCTTATTCATTTCTTATTTTAAAATGCATTTAATTAATTGTACAGTATTGGTTTAATTGTACACTATTGGTTTAATTGTACGCTTGGCTGTTGTCGAGCCACAGAAAAGTGTCTAATCATGGCCATTAACCACATAAATGTAAAGACAGAATCTGCAACCTGTCGCACAAACATCATGATTGTAGGAAACGCTAAAAATCAGGGGTTTTAGGAAAGCCGGTCTGGCAAAAGGTTATGCAAATCAGCACGAATTCACATTCAGCACAACTCAAACATAGCCCCTTCCCATTGGCAGTTGTCTGCAGCATCAAAAACGGGGCTTTTAAAGGCCCTATGTGTGACATCAGTGCAAGTGTAAGCAAAAAGTAAGGCCAATCCGTGAGGGTGATTGACGGTCCCCAGAATAAATCGTTGCATCACCTGCAAATGGAGGTGATTGTGTCAAAAAAAAAACAACCTCGGGAATTTTTAAGGACGAATCGAGTGTTTTGACACAAAAGTTATTCATCCTTTTTCAGAGCTGCTGCCGGTAAAGAAAAGTGTCAAACCTTTAGCGAGAGATTTCTGGAGTCGATGGAGGCGGTTTCTTCCTCTCTTGACATTTTATGGCTTTCTGACGAGGCCGTACCTCCAGTTGATTGGCGATGTCAACAGTCGTAACGTGAGATTCTGGGCAGTTCAATACCCGCATGGGATTTGCCAAATGCCACTTCATCCCGAGAAGCTGTTGGTATGGCACGAGGTCTGAAAACGTGGAGTGATTAGGACCCTTCGTCTTTTGATGGCAACGTTGATGGGAATGGCTGCTCAGAAATGCTTCAGACATTTGTCTTTGGGGAATTGCGACGTCAACATTTTCCGATGAGATTCCGGTGGTTCAGACAGGATAGGGAGCGCCCACGCCCGGATCAGTGAGGGTCAGGGTCATCTCAAACCATTCCCTGTGCGTCCTGACAAAGGCCTCCCCTGGAAACCAACAAGCTCGGACCTTAATCAATGCGACTTCTTATTATGGGGGTTCCTTAACCCTTGGATGCAGTGATTGGGCCTCAGAGGACCACAGGGTTGTTTTTTTTGTTGCAAAAACTGTCGTGAAAATCAACCACAGACACGACTTGTCCCTTGGGTAGGTTTAATATCATTTAGATCTGTGGTAACATCCTGTAAAATACATTCATGCAATAGACATCAGAATCGGAGTATTATATGGGCAATGTCCGATATCAATAGGCAAAGCAAAACAAGTGCAGCATATAGGGGCGTACATACCATTCAAACTACAGGACTATATGTCACAGTAAGTGGCGATGGAGTGTCCTTGCGCCGCGGTTGTCCTGGGTCTTATAGACGCCCCTTTAGTGGGATAAGCGAGCACTCCCGGGTTCACCTCCAGTATAATTTCACGATATTCTCCCCGCCGTTAAAACTATACTGCCGCTAGGCAGGTCACAAGCAAGCGTCAGCAATAATCGAATGGGGTACGTCAATCCACGTCAGTCGGTCCACCCGCAGCGGTCGGGGCGGCGAACTACCCTGCCAGTTCGTGTTCGGAGACTACCGGGTACGGCGTCCCCAAGCCCGGAGTCCCCCGCGTCGGAATAGCTGCTGGAGGTGGGTGTCGGAGGGGGCACCCCAGAGCCATCAGGCAAGGGAGTAGGCGATGACGGAAGTGACGGCAGTAGTTCCATAGAGGAAGCTTCGGTAGAGTCCATAGACTCGTAGATTGGTTCGTCGATATCCCTGTCGTCGACCCCACAAGGGGCGAGATGGCGTACTGAGACAGTAGACTCGCGTCCGTCTGCCGTTATCACACGAGCATGCTCGGGATTAGCCTGGAGTACCTGCACCTTATCAACAAGGGGGTCGTACTTGCTAGCGCGAACCGCTCGTTTGAGATAGGCCGGCCCTGGTTCAGCGAGCCAGCTGGGTAAAGATTGGATACTACCCGAGCTTCTAGGGTGGTGGAACAGTCTTTCATGAGGAGTCTGGTTGGTGGCGGTACATAGGAGAGCCCGGATCGAGTTTAGAGCCGCAGGTAGCGACCACGCCCATTTATCGAGGCCCCGGCCGAGGGTCCTGAGGCTTAGCATGACGGCCCTCCATATAATTCCATAACAGCATTCGATCTGCCCATTCGCCTGGGGCTGGTACAGGGTGGTGTAGCTCGAAGCGACATTATTCTGGAGCAAGTAGCCCCTCACCTCCTGAGACAGGAACACCGCACCCCGATCGGTATGCACGTAGGCCGGATACCCAAACATAGAAAACAAATTCTGTAGGCACCGTATAACCGTGGCAGCCGACATATCCCCGCACGTATAAGCAAAGGGGAATCGCGAATACTCATCAACGATAGTGAGCAGATAACGAGAGTTACTCGACACCGGCAGCGGCCCCTTGAAGTCCATCGCCAAACGCTCCCACGGTCTAGTAGCCCTAACCAGCGTCCCCATAGGAGGGTTGTAAAAACGCGGTTTGAGCTCCGCACAGATAGTGCAATCACGGCAGATCCGGCGGATGTCCTCAATCGAGTACGGCAGATTACCACTGCGCACAAAATGCGCGAAAGGCGCTACCCCGGGATGACACATAGTGCCGTGCAAAGCGCGCAGCCCCTCCAAAGTGACAAGCCCCGCGCAAGTGGCCGGCCTCGATAAGGCGTCGGCGACCAGGTTATCCTTCCCCGGGCGGTATTTGATGGTGTAGCAGAAGTCGGCGAGTTCGATACGCCAGCGAGTGATTTTCTCATTCTTAATGCGTTGAGCATGTAAGGTGTCGTACATGAATGCAACGCTTTGTTGGTCCGTGACGATTTGGAAACACCGCCCGAGCAGGTACGGCCGCCATCGCCGAATCGATTCGACGATCGCGTATGCTTCCTTTTCAACAGACGAATGCCTCCGCTCAGCGGAGGTGAGAGTCCGCGAAAAGAAAGCCACAGGGCGTCCCCCTTGGGAGAGAGTCGCCGCTATCGCATGATCCGAGGCATCACTTTCCAAGACGAAAGATGCACTCTCGTCAATTGTCGCTACAGCGGCGCCAGCGATGTCGGCTTTAAGACCCTCGAAGGCCGCCAAGGCGGCCGGGCCCATGGGGAACGTGTCGCAGGCCACGAGGGGGCGGAGCTTCGTGGAGAAATTTTGCACCCACTTTGAATAGTGGGCGAACAGCCCAAGAGCACGTTTCAGCGAAGCCCGATCGCTAGGCGGAGCCATATCGAGCAAAGGTCGTGGACGCTCCTTATCCGGAGAGACAGAGCCATGGGTCATGGTGTACCCCAGAAGATCTACCGTGCGTAGAGAGTAACGACACTTAGCCTCATTCATGGTTAGGCGATATTTCTGCGCGACCTCGAGGAAGCGTTTCAGATTAGCGTCGTGATGCCCCTGGTCATACCCACAAACCGTAAGATTGTCCAGATAGACAAAGACATCGGTCAAGTTCTCCTTCGTAACGAGGTCATCCATAGCCCTCTGAAAACAAGCACCCCGTTAGTTACCCCAAAAGGGAGTCGAGTGAACTGGTACAACCGTTGACCCGATTCAAAGGCTGTATAGACGCGATCAGCCCTAGAGATGGGGACCTGATGATACGCACTACGCAGATCGAGAGTGCTGTAAACGGAGTACAGGGCCACCTGGCGTACCAGTGCATCCATCCCCGGTAAGGGGTAGGCATCCAGCTGTGTAAAACGATTAATCGTCTGTGAGTAGTCGATTACCATGCGCCGGCGATGGGCCTCACTTCGCACTACTAAGACTTGGGCCCGCCACGGCGACCGACTGGGTTCTATAATACCGTCCTTTAAGAGCTGGGCAGTTTCTTCCGCAATGAATTGCGCGTCTGCGCGAGAGTAGCGGCGCCATTTTACGGCTACAGGGGTACAATCAGTGGTCAGGTTGGGGAACAGCGAAAGAGGCTCCACGTCCATCTGAGCGAGGGTGCACACAGCAAGCGTGTCCGGCCCACCGAAGTCCATTTCCAAACGTCCATGTCGCTTAAGGAAATCGTGTCCTAACAGAACGTCGGCACATAACGCAGGTAAATACCATGAGATACACGTCTGGGAACGTGCGTCCCTTTATCACAAGTTTCAATCGACATGCCCCTTTTGTGCTCAGCCGAAGTCCTTGGGAGGCCATGAAGATCCGTCGTGTAGTCCCGAGAACCGGCCACCCATGTTGATGCACTAGTCGTTGATCGATAAAACTATCCGTAGACCCCGTGTCGATTAAGGCTTGTGATAAAACGCCCTCGACCTTGAGCGGAATGATGGCCTGCGCAAGGCCGGAAGACCCAGCAGGTATTGTGCCGTCCGGGCGAGAAGATCGCGCCTCGCGAGTGGATCCCACTCCAGCTGCAGTTTTCCGGTCGTTCGGGCAGCCCATGGAGGATTCTCGTGACAAGCGCATAGTTGGCTGTACTGGAGCAAGTGCGTGTAATTCGTAAGAGCCGCCGTCAGATGGCGCTCGAGTCACGCGTAGAGGATCACTGCCATTCACCGTTTCATGAGCTGGTGCGATAGCGTGTAATTCGTAAAAGCCGCCGTCAGATGGCGCTCGAGTCACGCGTAGAGGATCACTGCCATCCACTATTCCATGAGCTGGTGCGGTAGCGTGTAATTTGTAAAAGCCGCCGTCAGATGGCGCTCGAGTCCAGTGCAGCGTTCGCTGCGAATCCAGAGGAGTTGGCAAAGCAGTACTTCGTTGCTTGTTTGAGGTGGGCGTCCGGACGCCAGCCAAGGCCGATCGCGCCGCGGCCGGTCGTGGTCGTGCCGGTTGTTTAGACGGCCCGATGTCCCCCATCAAGGTCGAGCGTGCAGCCAGGGGCCCGCGAGGAGGGGAGACGCTCATCAAGGCCGGGCGGGGCGCTCCGCTCGGTGCGCAGTCCGTTGGCTCAGCGATAAGCCCATTCAAGGCCGCGCGGGCTCGCGTACCTCGCACGGACTTTTTGCAGACCTTCGCAAAATGACCCTTGGTGGAGCACAGATGGAATATTGCCTCCCGAGCCGGGCATTCTATTCGGGGGTGCTGCCGATTCCCACAAAAATAACACTTCGCGTACCGTTCAGGCCGTGGCCGGGCAGCGGTAGCAGCAGTCAGGCCGGATGCCGAGTCCGCTTCAAGAGCACCCAGAGACTCGGCCATGGTCGAGTCCTCCCCCATATCCTCGGCGGTAACCCTCTCCGGTCGCGCGAGTAGAGAAGTCCCCGCCACGACTCGAGTGGTCATAAGCGGTAGATTGTTCACTGGCATCTGTAAAGACGTGAGCCAGCCGTAGTGCCTCCGTAAATGTCAGCTCCGCGGTCTCCAAAGGTCGGAGCCTCAAGGCTCCAGAGCTAATTCCAGAGACGAAAGAATCTCGGAGAAGGTCATCCTGAACTTGCTCGTGGGTCCGTACCTCCTGAACGCAGTCCGCAAGAAGGTATCGCAGCTCCTGCGCGTAGCGATCGATCGATTCCGATGGTTGTTGTCGCCGCTGAGAGAGCTGATGCCGGCCATGCACGGCGCTCCGTTTCTTTATGTATAGTCGCTTTAGCTCGGCCAGAGCCGTGGCGTACGTCTCAAATCGAGCAATGCACCGGTAAACGCGGTGATGGACCTTCGACTGTAACACGGACAGCTTAGCCGCCGCGGTGGGCTCTGTTTCATGCGCAGCGAAGTAATTCTCCAGCGTTTTGAGCCAGTGGGTGAACTCCGACCCCGACTCCTCGGCTTGTGCGTCGGCATCGAGAATCGGTACCATGATCATCTTGGGTTCAGCCATTTCGTAGATTTAAATGATATTAAATGTCGTGAAAATCAACCACAGACACGACTTGTCCCTTGGGTAGGTTTAATATCATTTAGATCTGTGGTAACATCCTGTAAAATACATTCATGCAATAGACATCAGAATCGGAGTATTATATGGGCAATGTCCGATATCAATAGGCAAAGCAAAACAAGTGCAGCATATAGGGGCGTACATACCATTCAAACTACAGGACTATATGTCACAGTAAGTGTCGCTGGAGTGTCCTTGCGCCGCGGTTGTCCCGGGTCTTATAGACGCCCCTTTAGTGGGATAAGCGAGCACTCCCGGGTTCACCTTCAGTATAATTTCACTACAAAAACTATTCTGTACAATTTTTTTTTGGAATGAGCCTCATTTTCACCGACTTTCATGTTGTTACACAAAATTCAGTGACATAAATGAATAAAAAAATTCATTCAGGCTCGTGGGAAAATCTTCATTCTTCACTTACAACCCGAAAATCTGACACGAATGCAGGCCTGGGGCCTTCGAGGCCCGGCATAAATGTTGTTGTACTACTACGTTATATCATTATTTTCTTGATATGAGCCTCATTATATGCTCCGATAACTTGGTTACAAATAATTCAGTGACAAAAATATGAAAATTAAAAAACTTTACACGAATACATTTGTGGGGTCTCCGAGGCCCAATGGCTGCATAGGTGTAGGATTTGACAGTTGTGGACACATACATTCTAAATAAAAGGATTAGTGAATCATATTTTTTGAACAAAGTAATGAATCCTCCATGAGCCTCAACTTTTTAGAGAAAAAACAGTTGAAATACCAAGAACAATTCCCCCCCCCCCCCCCCCCCCCTAAAAGAAGATTCATTACTTGTATGGGATTTTTCCAACTGATAGGATCAATGATTCACATTTTCTGAGCAAATACACATCCATGAGCATCGACTTGGATTGAAAAAGGATATGAAAGAAAAAAAATCAATAAAAAAAAAAAAAAAATTTTTTTTAACATTACACGAATACATCCTTTGGGCCTCCGAGGCCCAATGGCTGCAGTTATGTGTGATTTTTGACGCCTGCATCTAAGAGTTAAGGAGCAAATCTACAAGATGGCCGACAGGACTGTCGATGACCTGAGAATTGGGGATTGAGGTCACCGGTATTAGCCAAGGCACTTTTCAGGAATAACTATTGACAACGTGTGTGGAACAGGATGCACGTGTCCTATGTTTAACCAGAGCGTTCGTCATATTGAACATATACTTACAGAAAACAAAATCTTATATTTATACAGACATGGCAATCATCTAAAAAAAGGAAACTCAGGGCTAAGATCTTTTTGGAGCTTTGGAAAATAAATGTTGCCATTCCATTTCAGATCAGAGAAGGAGCAAATTGAATCATGGATGTCATGAATGTCCCCTTCTTATTTATAACTGTGACAGTTGGATGAGGATGCAAAAGACCAGAGCTGAGCTCGATGGAAACATCTCATTACACGAAGGTGGTTGAAATCCTTCTCGGCAAAGTCTCTTGTTGGGAGAAAGACTTCAAACATATCGGATAGAAATGGAAATGGAGGCTCAGCTTATGAAATATATCAATTTGGAAACGCTTATCCATTGAAAATGCATCACGGTCATCTTCAAAAACAAGAATCTTCTTCGGTGCAGTCCATTTAACCATTTATGGTGGAGGAGGTGCAAGTGGAATTGTTTTTTGAGAGAAGTTAGTGGGTGAGATATCACCAGGGCCCTGGCCAAATTCTTGCTCTAACCTACAGGGGGCACTGCATGAGCGACACAGCTGCGCCCCCAACCAATACTGCTGGCCACAGCCACATGCTGCACTCAAAAGAAGAAGAACAAGCGTTACGCCTAGGTCCCCCGTCAGTGAAGTGATGCGAGTTGACAAAGTGGAAGACGCAAGGCGGCCATCTTGGATTTTGACGTGGCGACCCAATTTTCAATAGTGTTCTTCCTTATGCCTAGATACACCCACACGCCAGATTAGAAGTTGGTACTTCGCTTATTTTTCAAGATATTCCGCTCACAAGGTTCAGACATACATGGCGGTGGCCATCTTGGATTTTGACGTGGCGCCCCAATTTTCAAAAGGGTTCTTCCTTATGCCGAGATACACCCACACACCAGATTATAAGTTGGTACTTCGCTTATTTTTCAAGATATTTCGCTCACAAGGTTCAGACATATATATGGTGGCGGCCATCTTGGATTTTGACGTGGCGACCCAATTTTCCATAGCTTTCTTCCTTATGCCGAGATACACCCACACACCAAATTAGAAGTTGGTACTTCGCTTATTTTCCAAGATATTCATCTCACAAGGTTCAGACATACATGGCGGCGGCCATCTTGGATTTTGACATGGGTTGCACCCACACACCAAATTCGAATGCGGTCCTTCGCTTACGCACGCACGTGCGCATGCATGCACGCACACCGCACGCACGCACGGACACACGGACGGAGGGGGAAAACCATAGTCTCCCTTTCGCTCCGCGGTGCGACGGGGGACAAAAAGAAGAAAATGTGGGAGAAGTTACAGAATACCAAAAGGGAGATGGATCGGATGTGCAGAAGAGAAAGAATAACGGAGAGTTCACGAGGTAGAGTTCACCTTGCAGACAACCGGATGAGACAAACGCAGAACAATGCAACAGGTCAAAGGTGAAACATCAACAAGAAA
Source organism: Myxine glutinosa (assembly GCF_964187855.1). NCBI lineage: Eukaryota > Metazoa > Chordata > Myxini > Myxiniformes > Myxinidae > Myxine > Myxine glutinosa. Next base: position 79,071,087 of record NC_136273.1, read on the forward strand.
AAGAGCAATCAGAGATCGTTTTAAGGCTTTTGTGTTACATCAAATATGGCGGCCGAACCACGTGACCGATGACGTCATCATTATTATTTTTTCTAAACTAATTTATTCCTAGATTATGCTCATGAAATTTCATCTTGATCGATGAAGTTTTGTACCTGTCGAATTACGACGTCATAATGGAGGCACTTATGACATCATCATCATCAACATATTTTATTCCCCATGGAGATTTCTTTACAATGAGCCATGTCTCAATTTTTTATATTCAGCGCTTTCGGAGATATGGCGGTGCAAAGTTTTTCGGTTTTTCCAAGATGGCGGCCGAACCACGTGACCTATGACGTCATAATTATCATTAAAAAATTATAGAAGTGGAGTTGCACCTAAGGTGAAAATTTCCTGTCAATCGGACCAACGGTTGCAGATAAAATCATATTTATTCTGTGCGGACAAAGAGACAAACAAATGGACTCAAATGCAATACCCTTTCCTCTGGCGAGGGTAACTAGATGGTATTCATAGAATACTTACCCTGCGCAGTCAACTTATTGCGAGCCAACTCTTCTGCTTTTGAACATTTTTTTTTCTTTGATCCAATATGGCTGCCAGACCATGTGAGCGATGACATCATCTATATAATAATAGCGTAAGGACTCGACTTTGTTATCCCTTTTACGCCGCACCCAGTGACCCGATGCCCACGGCACTAATGGATTTACCATCTACGAACCGCGCTCTTTGTTTATCACGTACAGACATACTCGAAAAATCTGAATTCGCCGACTTTGGGACCCAAAAGCATCCGATTAACGGCCAATACGACGCCATCGTATTGGCACCTGCTGGGCGAAGGCGATGCGAGCCGTCCGCTGATTGGACAGTCGAGTGGTGTGAACCAAATGGTCTTTTTATTCCCTTGAACATTTTAAATTAGGATATATAAGGAAACGTCTTTATCGTCATTTTAATAAAGTTAAATGGAGTGACGTTGCGATTCTCGGGTCGTATTCAACTATGTGTGAATTATATAAATAACAACTCACGGTCTGAGGTAACTCGGCTAAAAATTATCCGATTTGCACCAAATAAAGTTTATGAATGGTTGCACAGACCCCTACTTCTCACTAAAAGTGGAAACAGAATGTAAATCTGAGTTAAAACAAGGCCGCAAGGTCGCTCCGTGGAGTGGCCTGCACGTACTCAACTATGTGTGAATTAATATATAAATAACAACTCGCGGTCTGAGGTAACTCGGCTAAAAATTATCCGATTTGCACCAAATAAAGTTTATGAATGGTTGCACAGACCCCTACTTCTCACTAAAAGTGGAAACGGAATGTAAATCGGAGTTAAAATAAGTGTTTGTTTTGTATCAAGCAAATGCATGTGGAGCATGCTTGCGAGCGAGCTGCATTCTGGAGGTGACGTCACATGGATTACGTCATCGGCTTTGAGGTATGGGGCAGAATTTTTAGGGGCGTTCCCAAGTGGTTCGGTTTTCTTTCATTTTTAATGTTTCAGAGTGAATATAACAAAAAATCAATGCCATATTTGAATTCACCATAAAAAGACATTTCGATGACATCAAATGCATTTTCAGTGAGATTCCATGGCTGTGGACCTTTAAGAGCTATCTATATAATAATCTATATAATAATAGCGTAAGGACTCGACTTTGTTATCCCTTTTACGCTGCACCCAGTGACCCGATGACCACGGCACTAATGGATTTACGATCTACGAACCGCGCTCTTTGTTTATCACGTACAGACATACTCGGAAAATCTGAATTAGCCGACGTTGGGACCCAAAAGCATCCGATTAACTGCCGATACGACGCCATATTACGACGCCATCGTATTGGCGTCTGCTGGGTGAAGGCGAAGCAAGCCGTCCGCTGATTGGACAGGTGAAGGCGAAAGCAAGCCGTCCACTGAGTGGACAATCCAGAGCATGCATTTGTGCCGGTGTCGATCGCGGTGTACGCTGACCTCATCAGGTGGGTTTACCATAATTTCTTCCATATACTGTGATTACAACGTGCTGAAACCGATCAGCAGCCCATCAGTATCATATAAAGCAATAAATACCAAGGCTTCAGCTTCTGAAAGCTTAAAACAAAGTGTACTTCGCCGAGTGACGAAAAGTAGGCGAAGGCCTAGGCCCTACCTATCCAGTTGTTGTTTCCGTTGTGGCCATGATCTCAACAAATGGCGTAGGCCATGTGGCGTCGGGTAGGTCATGATCAGCCCCCCCCCTCCCCCTTCGTTTCACCAACTCCTGCATCTGCCACCGTTCATGATTATCAAAGTAGGCTTTACCCTGTTCACGATAAGGTAGAAATCAGTGAGTTGTATACGAAGAGATAAAAGGATGGCATTGACTTCGAGACGGTACGTGGTAGTTGGCTGCGGCTGGCTGATGCCACGTTTTTTTTTTTCTAAGTGCCATGGATGCTGATGGACATAATAAAGGTATCGGCTGATCTCTCATCGTAATATTACCCGATGGAAATGAACTGTTTCTTTGTTTGTCATTTCCTGTGCAATAATGTCAAATTGATAAGTCAGACATCCTTTTCTATTGACAGCTGCTCTCCTTTTCAATGGCATCGTCTATTGATATGCATGTTCTTCTTTCATATAATTTTACACATTCACAATCAGTATTTCAATTCTTGCAGACATTGGAAAGGAAGTTGACTCACAGGCCAACTCTCTGGCTCAATCACAGGCCGACGCACAGGCGATGTAATTGTGAGTAGCATTTTTGCACAAGTGAAAATTGAAAATCCCCTGTGCCATCCATAATGGTGCACTCTATCCATACACCACATCCTCCCTTCCGTGGATGTTCCACGGGTTTCGGCTGGTAATAATAATAATAATACATTTATTTTATATAGCGCTTTTCAAGAAGCCCAAAGACGCTTAAATAAATTTATATTCTCTAATATAATTGTTGCACAGATCACGCTCAATACATTTCAAACTGATCAGACTAAGCGTTGTCCCTGTCGAATTATGACGTCATAATTATGGCACCAATGACGTCATCGTTAACACCTATTCCTCATATGTAGTTCTTTACAATGAGCCACGTTTCAATATTTTCCATGCAGCGGTTTTGGAGATAGAGGTGCAACATTTTTCGTTTTCCAAGATGGTGCCTGTACCACGTGACCTATGACATCATAATAATCATTAAAATATTCTGCAGGAGACGACCCTCCTATGGTGAAAATAAATTTCATGTCAATCTGACCAAAGGTTGCCGAGAAAATGATTTTTTTAAATGCAGACACGTACGGCACACGGCACACGTACGTGTAACTGAATGCATAACCCCGCTTTTCGCTTCGCGAGCGCAGGGTAACTACAATGCCACCTGGTAGTGTATACCTCCACCAGGATGAACAGTTTACGTGTGTTCACTGATCGGCTGGATCTGGATCCAGGCGTAAACCAAAGTCGAATCAATACTTCCTTGTCACACACCCAACCTGTCCACCAAGTTTCCTCCGAATCTGTCCACAACTTTTTAAGATATCCTGCTCACAGAAAAACAAACACAAAAAGGGGTGAAAACAACCTCCATCTACCTGCGGGGGTGGCGGTAGTCACACATTTTGCCTTGCCATTCCCTTCCTTGAATTTGAGTCACCAGATGAGTTTTGGTACAAAAGGTGCTTTCAAACAGGTCATATAGGGTTGAGAACCATTTAAGATTAGACAAGGGTCAACGGTCAAAGTCGATTGCTAATTTAAGGTTTTTAGCCTGCTGAGGATTGCTCTTTTTTAAACAGGGTGGATGACTCTTGGAACAAAAATACCTGGTCTCAGCCACTTCAGACGAAGGTCCCAGTAAACACTCGGTAAGTGGTTCGGTTGTCAGCGGCAGTTGGGGTAAAGGGCAGGGAAAATATTCCAAGATCCGTGGATGGTGTTCAATTACATTTTTGATGTGCGATGCCATCTTTCGCCAGGTATAGTCAGAGTAGCAGTGGTTTTGGTCAGGGTGCCAGCACACAATGGCCTGCCACTTTCAAAAGGCAGCACAGGATCTCTACTGCCACATCACGATGTGCTTCTCGCAGTCTGGGCATCGCAAGAAGTTTATCCTTCTTTTAATTGCAATTTTCCAATTGCAATAGCCCTCCTCATGCGTTTGTTGTTCATCGACAGGATGTTCCATGCAATAGCACGGAATGTTCCAAATTCCAAATAGAATGGAATGTTCCAAATTCCAAATAGAATGTTCCAAATTCCATATAGAATGTTCCAAAATCCATATGGAATGTTCCAAATTCCAAATTCCAAATAGAATGTTTCAAATTCCATATAGAATGTTCCAAATTCCATATAGAATGTTCCAAATTCCAAATAGAATGTTCCAAATTCCAAATAGAATGTTCCAAATTCCAAATAGAATGTTCCAAATTCCAAATAGAATGTTCCAAATTCCAAATAGAATGTTCCAAATTCCAAATAGAATGTTCCAAATTCCAAATATAGATAACAGGATGTTCCAAATAGATCAGGATCCATGCAATAGCCACTAATAATGTGGCACATGGTTCACGTCACCACGTGTAATGGTAAAGCGGTCTGCATCTGAGGCCGTCACATGGTATTCCATCAGAGCTACCACTTTCTCCGAACTATCCTGTCGGTTTGCCGCTCAAAATTCCAGAAGGTAAAATGTCACAAAGTACAAACGTTTCCTTTTATTTCTCCGGGAAATAATTGAAGTACAAAATAATAAATCAAAGACCAAGGTGGAAGAAAAAAAAAAAACCCCAAACTCCGGTACTGCGCAGAAAATAAAGGAATGCTCCAGGACCCAAGGGCACATTTCTCTTATAAAAACTGGAATTACCAGCGCTTGCAATTTGACACTGACCTTCGCAGAGTCTGGTTCGAAACTGTTTTCATGTACTTCTTCTTCTTCTTCATCATTCCATACTTGTCGCAGACAAACAGCTCGGCCGTTCTGTTGAGCACAGCTCAGGGTCACAGCACCAAGGTACATAACACAGCGGAGCTAAAACAGCTCTTGCAATAGATATGACAAAGCTTCCCTGTGTCCCGGTGGCCATGCATACGTGACACGTGATCTTTAAATGAACAGGGCTCTGCTGGGGATCCTGGCTTTCAATGTGATTTTTCCCAAGGAATGTTCACACCCTCCTCGCTTCCTTTATTACCTTGGAATAACAAGTCACTGTATTAATTGGGTTGTCACAACTGCACAGGGGTCGTACTCCCCTTTAAGACGACTAATTGGGATTTCGTTCCCAGAAGGACAATAGACCGTCAGTCAATCTGGTGGTGTATAGGTAATGTTGCATCAATGGTTACATCGTCCCTCGGAGCGGGTGATAAGCTGGCTGTCCAATCTGCTTGCATTTACTTGTGAACGATAAAAATCCCATGGTACTTTTCAACTAAAGTAGGCCGTTGAGTGCCGGTACCCTGGCCCAATTCCAAATTAATGTCTGATCGAAAGGGGCCACTGCGTTAGTGGATTGATAAAGATTCAAATGCGGATCCGGATACGATAATTTTTTTAATGATTCTTCACCATTGAATAATAGGGCCAAAAACAATACACAGCATGATATTTCAAAAAGTTATGGACGAGTTATGACCAAACGAGGTTGATGGGTTGGTTAGGAGACAATAACAAACCCATAAGATGTTGGTTCAGGTCCGGATTCAGTGTGAGTGGTAATGTGAAGTGTGGATGCGATGAGAGAAAAGGTAGTGAAGAGGGTAGCGGACGAAGAGTGATGGAGTGGCACAGACCATAAAGAAACAAACAAGAAATATGCCATTCATAGTACGATACTTGTGAAATCCTTAAAATATGTTGTTTATCTTTGGCTGTTGACCTTTTGGCCTATGTTGACCTCAAAAATAATTGGTGTTGAATTCAATGACCAATGCAAATCCTCTTCAAGTTTCAAGTCAATCCGAATAAAATTGACAATTTTAGAACTCTGGCATAAGTTGACCTTTTAGCCTATGTATATCTCAAAAAAAAATTGGTGTTTGAAGTTAGTGACACGATAATGCAAATCCTCTTCAAATTTCAAGTCAATCAGATGAAAATTTATGATTTTAGAAATTCGACAAAGCTGTTGACCTTTGGCCTATGTTGACCTTTTGACCTGAAAATCAATAGGGTTCTTGCTTATGACCAAGTCTATCATTTCATGAAGTTTTGTGAAGATCGGTTTAAAACTGCGACCTGTCGGCGATTGACAGACAGACAAACACATCAGAATAACGCACACAACGAAACAACAAGAAGACGTCATGCAGCGCACGATACTTGCAAAATCCCCCCAACCCCAAAGGTTTCCATTGATACAACAAATTGTCCATTTCATAAAGATTAAATTGACGATCTTGATCAAAGCTCAGGTCAATAGGATGAAAAGTGATGATTTTTCAGATGAAAATGATGATTTTAGAAGTTTGACCTTGAGTTGACCTTTTGACCTTAAAATAGTTGGTTTCCCAATTCTGTGAGGCACTATACAAATGCTGTTCAATTTTCAAGTAAATTGGATGAAAATTGATGGGTTTTTAGAAGAAAATTCATGATTTTGGAAGTTTGACCTTGAGTTGACCTTTGACCTTTTGACATAAAAAAAGTTAGTTTCCCAATTCAGTGACACAATGTGCAACTGCTGTTCAATTTTCAAGTTAATCGCATGCAAAATGATTTTAGAAGTTTGACCTTGAGTTGACCTTTGACCTTTTGACCACAAAAATAGTTGGTTTTCCAAATAAGTGAAGCACGATGCAAATGCTGTTAAATTTTCAAGTCTCTTTTTGTTTTTCAAGTCTTTTATGTCTCTCCGAAAAGGCCGACTGGAAAACCCTCCCATCTACTTTCTCAACAATCCTCTCCAAGAAGTTCTGTCGCTCAAGCTTTTGGGTCTCACTATCTGCCATGATCTTTCTTGGGAAAATCACATTTCCAAGCTGGCCTCCAAAGCCAGTCGCCGACTGGGCATCCTCCGTCGTGCGAAGTCCTTCCTTGGCACACCTGAGCTCCTCACCACATACAAGGCTTTCATCCGCAGCTCAATGGAATACTGTTCCCCTCTCTGGGCCGGTCGGTGCTCCTGCCTCACACCGAGCTCGGCTTCACGCTGTTGAAGCCAAAGCTTTCAGAATCAATGGAATCTCCTGCGATGAAGCTAACTCCGAGGGCCTTTCACTCACTCACCACAGGCAGGTTTGGTGGTCTTTCTGTCTTCTACCGACTCCTCACTGGCCTTGCTCCACCAGCTCTCTCTGTGCTCTGTCCCCCAAATATTCCTGCAGGTCGCACAAGATCTGCCAGGCCAGCAACCCTCTAATGGTTACACTGCCAAAATCTAGGATCTCTGCTCACCTTCACTCTTTCATTCCCCTTTTCTCCTGCCTCTGGAACAAACTCCCCCACTCCCTTCAATCCCACTCCTCCCTCCAGGTCTTTAAAACAGCTGTTCACCACAATCTCTTATCTTCCCCCATACAAAACCTTGATCTTTTCTACCCACGCTAATTCACCCCAGATACACTTTTTCGAAATTCCAACTTCTTTCCTCGAAGTCCTTGCAGAGTGTCCATATGTTTTATACCTCTCCCACCTCCCCACAAGCCCTCTCCCTCCCACAGTTCTCTCGATGTCCCTGCTCTCAAATGTGTTTGTGTCCTTCCCCCTCTCTCCCCATCTTGTCTACCGCTCCCCTTATTTTGTGTTTTATGTGTCGGTTTGACTTTTTGTGTGATTAATGTTAGCTCTTTCACGAGCCTCGATCTTGTATACAAAAAAAAAAAAAAAAGAAGCTAAATCGGATGAAAAATGACTGTTTTTCAGATGGAAATTGATGCTTTTGGAAGTTTGACCTGGAGTTAACCTTTAACCTTTTGACCTCAAAAATAGTTGGTTTCCCAATTTAGTGACAATATACAAATGCTGTTCAATTTTCAAGTCGATCGGATTAAAAATGGCGATTTTAGAAATTTGACCTCAAGATGACCTTTGACCTCAACATCAATAGGCTTCTCAAACTTCTCAATTGTGACGACCTCTACAACTTGGTGACGTTTCGTGACGATCGGTTTAGAATTGTGACCTGTAGGCCAGTCACAAACAAACAAACAAACAAATAAATAAACAAACAAAGACAGAATAACAAATGCAACCGACCAATATACTTGAAAAATTTTGGATTTTCGCAAGTAAGAAATAAAATTGAACGGTCACAAGATGTCAATTTAGTTCAAATCAAAACACTTGATATTCTATATGACCTTCATGCACCAAACAGTAAATGGCCAAGCTCCGCAAGGATAGGGATGTATCTAAAGATAAAGGTCACGGAACTCAAAGCATTTAAGGTCACCTGCTACAAGGATACCGGCATGACACCGGTCTTCCAAGTCTTCCAGTAACGAGGCTTTGTGGAGCTCTCGACCTTTTTCATTTCCCACGTCCTGCATACATGAACATCCAGAAAAAAAGAGCATTCTCTAATGAGGAAAGCAAGTGGAAAACAAAAGGGAATGCAGAACCGATCGAGTGCGCGGACCTCTTCGGAGACCGACACTATGACACCCAAGTCCGGAGAACCAAGCACTGCTGCAATTAACGCAGCAAATCGCCATCTTTGCACAGTTGTTCGTGTACAAACAGTAATGTAACACAGGCATCATCTCCGGGTAACGCAGGGATAACGGGCATTATACCAACGTTGTTGGCAACCTCTTCCCACATACCTTGCTGGTCGGACATATCATGGACGACACGACACGTCTGACACGCTTTCACGACTCCAAATGTCAATTAGCCAAAAAGTTTGATAAATTATTGAGGTTCTCAGGCAAGCGTGAACCTTTCTTTCTGCGGGAAGTTCTTGATTTGCATTTGAATGCTTGTGTCAAAATGAACAGATAATTCCTCTAATTGGGGGCACTATCAATGTTGCTTCTTGCCGGACTGATTGGCACAAAGCACGATAAGTCTCTTGCATCGACTTGAGAAATCTCGTTTTCATGAAAGGGTAAATCAAATGAATACTTTCAACACCCTCATTGCGTCAGAATGAAGGGGAGGAAAAGTCATCGTTGTTGACAATGTGCTGCAATGAGGAGAGGGAGGATGTATGAAGCACATTTTTTTTTCTTTTTGTATACAAGATCGAGGCTCCTACAAGAGCTAACATTGATCACAAAAATACAAACCGACACAAAAAACATATGATCAATGAAGCGGGAGAAAAGATGGGGGGAGAGAGAGGAAAGCACACAAGTACAACAGTAGAGAACAGGGACATCAGGAGATCTGTGGGATGGAGAGGGCTTGGGGGTTGGGGGCAGGGGAAGGCGGGGGGTGGGAGAGGTATAAAACACATGGACACTGCTAGGACTTCCAGGAAGGAAGTTGGTATTTCAAAAAAGTGGATCTGGGGTGAATTAACGGAGGTCGGAAAGATCAAGGTTTTGGATGTAGGAGGATAAGAGATGGTGGTGAACAGCTGTTTTAAAGACCTGGAGGGAGGAGTGGGATTGAAGAGAGTGAGGGAGTGTGTTGCAGAGGTGGGAGAAAAGAGGAATGAAAGAGTGAAGGTGAGCAGAGAGTCTTGATTTTGGCAGTTTAACCAAAAGAGGGTTGCTGGCAGATCTTGTGCGTCCTGTCGGAATATTTGGGGGACAGAGCACAGACAGAGCTGGGGTAGCTAGGCCGGAGAGGAGTCGGTAGAAGACAGAAAGACCACCAACCTGCCTGCGGTGAGTGAGTGAAAGGCCCTCGGAGTTAGCTTCATCACGGGAGATTCCAATGATTCTGAAAGCTTTGGTTTCAACAGCGTGAAGACGAGATAGGTGTGAGGCAGGAGCACCAGCACAGAGCGGAAAACAGTATTCCATTGAGCTGCGGATAAAAACCTTGTATGTGGTGAGGAGCTCAGGTGTGCCATTTGGAATTCAATATGGCCGATAAACAATTTTTTTTACACATTGCTTCGATTTGAGACTTTCGACAGAATAAGGATTCCAAATATGCCATTTTATAATGTCATGTTGTTGGTTGCCCTTCACATCCAATGACGCATCAGCTACACTCTGAGATAGCAAGAGGTGTAACCTGGTGTCAAAGAACCTCCAAAAGGACCAGACCATATGATAACCACACTCCAGGAAAGATTTTTTAAATTTGTTCACGTTGTTGGCGATAACCTTCACGAAGGACTTCGCGGGATCATTACCATCCACCAACTAATGCCGGAATGCCTTGTTTAATGTCCGCCCGAGATATGGCACACACATTGATGCCCAACTCCACATGTGAAACATCATGAGGATAACAGTTTGTAGCTGGGTCGGGATGCAAACCCAAACTAGACAGCTTACAGATGATTGCATGTACCTCGAGGCTATCCTGCCATCCCTAACTTTTGTGGTAAAGGTGTCAACAAAGTAAAATTCCAATGGAAGAGCAGAACAACATCGAGAAAAGAGTGAACAGACAAAGAAATGGGGTTCATTGCTGCAGAAGGAAAGGGGTCGAGGCTGAAAAGAGAACAGGGTCTCAGCCGGTATCGAAAGACCATGAGGTGTCAGTGGGAAGCTCTCCAGGAAAGGACAGCTCCAGACAACAGACTCAGCTAGAAAATGGCTTCACACACTAAAAAGGAAGGGAATTGATGCATGAAGGTGAGCATTAATCTTTTCTTGCTATGAGGGGGAGGGAGTGGGGTAGGTATATGGGTTTCTGGGAGAATGCATATGACCAGGAGGCACAGGGGTTTAGTAGAGAGGTCAGAAAGCATGACAAGAGCTAGTAAAACACTGCAGGGCCACGAATATGCCTGCTGTGAGCAACGCACAAGAACAGCTTTAAGTTCAGCATCATGTTGAGAGACGTCATCAAGATGGATAGCTTTAGACTGCATGGCCTCAATGGAGTCAAGATAGGAAAACAACAGAGTCGCCCTATAGTGTGGAGTCACATTCTATGACACTTCAGATGAAGGTTTTGTGCACCAATATAAGCTGAGAATCGATGAGGAAGGACTTGGCCGTGCAGAAAAGACCGAGGTGGCGGCTGTCTTTGGAGACGAGCTTGGATATGGGATCTTCGAAAGATTACACCTGTTGGCCAGGCCCAGCAAGCTGTTCCTCTCCCAGATGCTGACGACAGAAATAAACTCGAAATATGTATTCATTTGTATATCGATGTCCATTTGTATTCCGACGTCTCCGTCTTCTTCCGTATGCTCAAAATAACGAAAACAGTTTTAAAAATTACAAAATGAAAATTGATGATTTTACGCAGCCTTGAGCTTTCAGCTTTAGATCTAAAAATAATGAGCTTCTAGCTTTTGATTGATGAACCAATTCTGTGACCTAATATGCAAATTCTTAAAAATTCAGGTCAATCGGATTAAAATTGGTGATTTTACACAACTTCGACCTTTGACCTTTTGATCTACAAAAAAAAAGACAATCAGCTTGTTGCTTTTGATTGGTGAACCAATTCAGTAACCCAATATGCAAATTCTTTAAATTTCAGGTCAATCGGATAAAAATTGACAATTTTATGTCACGCTGACCTTTGACCTATGGACGAAATTATTCATTTGCCTTCTCCATAATAAAGCTTTGTTGAAAATTTGATGACAAAACTAAATGGTAAATTTAAATTTCAGGGCAATTGGATGAAAATTGATGAATTTATGTGATGATGAACTTTAACCTTATGACAAAATTATGAAATTTGTCTTTTCCAAACTATCATAATAAAACTTTCGTGAAAATTTCATGACATTAGCTAATCTGTAAAATTTTTACCGCCCAGATGCACACACACACCTCATTTTTTCATTTCTGTTCCTCAAAATTATATCTCTCTCTTTTATTCACACACACACACACACACACACACACACACACACACACACACACACACACACACACACACACACACACACACACACACACACACACACACACACACACACACACACACACACACACACACAGCCACACCCAGTCACACACACACAGCCACACCCAGTCACACACACACAGCCACACCCAGTCACACACACACAGCCACACACACACACACCCAGCCACACACACACACAGACACACCCAGCCACACACACACACCAGCCACACACACACCAGCCACACACACACCAGCCACACACACCAGCCACACACACACCAGCCACACACACACCAGCCACACACACACCAGCCACACACACACCAGCCACACACACACCAGCCACACACACACCAGCCACACACACACCAGCCACACACACACCAGCCACACACACCAGCCACACACACACCAGCCACACACACACCAGCCACACACACACCAGCCACACACACCAGCCACACAAAACCCCATCTTCTGCTGTGCAGGGGATAGGCTACCTCGAAAAAAGTCCAGCTGATCCATATGGAGAGACAAAGTGAAAGCGTTGGTGTTTTTTGCATCAAAATACATGTTTTTTCAAAAGAGCACCAGTTTTCTGTCCAATTCCAAGAAGTTCCCAATGTTGTGGAAATGACGGCGACATACTCGTGCAAGATCCGGAGGGTCACTTTCGTGAACCTGGCCATATTTCTCGGCATGAGCCAGCAAAGCTTTACCCAACCATACCATGGTTAAGTTTGGCAGGATTTCAAAAAAGAGATGGTACATTTATATCAATAATGTTAATCATACTAAAATACACCATTTCTGTCTGTCTGATGAATTTTTGACGTCAATACATTCTGTCGTTACTTATCCAATCTCAACCAAACTTGACAGAATGACCAAGGGTTACACAGTGAAGATTGCAGCACATTTATGTGCCCCCCTCCCCAAGGGGTTTTTCTCCCCCGAGTGGGTTTTCCTCGCCATTGCCGTCAATGGGTTTGCGTGTTGAGGTGTATAGCCATGTTACGTTAGCTTTATCGTGGCGTTTTTCCAAGGCCGCTTCGAATAACAAAACTAACGATAATAGCGTAATATTAATGTTATCACAAAACAATATTAATACCAATAATATCCCACCTCCCCAAGGGTTTTTCTGGCGAGTCGACGTATATAAATAGCTTATCATGGCATTTTCGTGGGAGCAACGGCCTTTACCAGAAGTAATGAACATTAATGAATATTATGAACCACAAGCACGTATGATTTGCTTTTTAAACAGTCACTAATGCTGTTTATAACACTAAATGAAAAAATTTGGAGGAATCCTGACATGCATGAGGTATGTTTTACTTCCAGAACTGAGCGAAGATCTACTGTACCGTACTCTAGGCACCCCATAAGTGTTGGGTTAATAACATGACCCTTCCTGCCGCTAACGTGGCGTTTTTCATAGTAAACTTTTGAAACTCGCTCCTTCTGTTTAAAATGAAACTGAAAGGGAGGAAGCCCGGGGTGTGCTCATTTACCAAGCAGCTAGCTAGCGCTTGCCAGGCCAGCCGTTCCTTAACAGTTTTGAATGAAATGCTTACTCGAATACTTAAACTACTTGGCGATCTCTCCACAATAAACTTGGTAAATTAACAAACACCCAATGTTCTTGAGAAGAGACCATAGATCGACTGTAATCTATATACCCCAAAGAGGAATAAACCTTTCTGCCCTTCCCATAGTTAGCGGGTGTGCTAGTTATATAAGCATGCCAAGGGATGCAAAGTCACGCAGATGGTGAAGATCGATTAAATTCTTCGAGAAAAAACAATGAAGTAACAGACGAAAAAATAATAAAATAATTTACACTCGATACAAGTACGACACACATGTTGCACGGTCCTCTTTTGAACCACATTCACACAAATCATATGATTATGTCACACAATTCTAGCAAAGCAATATATTGTTATGGCCCGGGGTCCGGGTCTACTACGAGGGGGTTAGCCTCTGTTCCCTCCTGGACTTACCAGACCTGAGGCTGCCACGCAGGAATAACTTCCTGCTTCGGCAGGTTGCAAACCAGCAACTACGGACGCCATTTGGACCGTCGCGCGATAACAGGATCCAACCGTCTGACACCGCTTACCTGTACCATGTGACGGTTCCAATCAGGGAAAGTACCTTCCCTCCGGCAGTGTACCACTTTTGTTCCTGTATGGAAACTTAGACGGCGGAGCAACCATTGGTACCCACCGGGCGGATCGCTACTCTCGGTACGAGCAATGGTGGACCAATGAAAGAAAACATTCACGGACAGGGAAAGGAAACGTTTAACAATTTGATTTATTTACAAGTATTTACAGTGCAACTTATCGATAGGAAAGAATAAAGGACAAGAGGCAGAAACTTAGCTTAATCTATGCCTTATGACGATCACTAAGAATAAACACAACAAGCGTTAAGCCGAGGTCCCCCGTCGGTGAAGTGATTTGAGTTGACAAAGTGGAAGATGCAGAAAACATGCTATGATATGATATTTCGCTCACAAGGTTCAGACATACATGGAGGCGGCCATCTTGGATTTTGACGTGGCCACCCAATTTTCAATAGCGTTCTTCCTTATGCCTAGATACACCCACACACCAGATTAGAAGTTGGTACTTCGCTTATTTTTCAAGATATTCCGCTCACAAGGTTCAGACATACATGGCGGCGGCCATCTTGGATTTTGACGTGTGGCCCCAATTTTCAATAGCGTTATTCCTTATGCCGAGATACACCGAGACACCAAATTAGAAGTTGGTACTTCACTTATTTTTCAAGATATTCATCTCACAATGTTCAGACATACATGGCGGCGACCATCTTGGATTTTGACGTGGCGACCCAATTTTAAACAGCGTTCTTCCTTGTGCCTAGATACACCCACACACCAGATCAGCAGTTGGTACTTCGCTTATTTTTCGAGATATTTCGCTCAAGTTTCAGACATATATATGGTGGCGGCCATCTTGGATTTTGACGTGGCGCCCCAATTTTCAATAGCGTTCTTCCTTATGCCGAGATACACCCACACACCAAATTAGACGTTGGTACTTCGCTTATTTTTCAAGATATTCATCTCACAAGGTTCAGACATACATGGCGGCGGCCATCTTGGATTTTGACGTGGCGACCCAATTTTCAATAGTGTTCTTCCTTATGCCTAGATACACCCACACACCAGATTAGAAGTTGGTACTTCGCTTATTTTTCAAGGCATTCATCTTACAAGGTTAAGACATACATGGCATCAGACATACATGGCGGCGGCCATCTTGGATTTTGACGTGGGTTGCACCCACACCAAATTCGAATGCGGTCCTTCGCTTACGCATGCACACACGCACGCAAACACGCACGCCCGCACGCACGGACGGAGGGGAAAGCCATCGTCCCCCTTTCGCTACGCTGTGCGACGGAGGACAACAAGGGCACCCATCACACATTCACGGAGAAGGGGGAGGGGAAAAACGAATGTCAGGATCCTCTCAGCAAAATGGTTGCGATGTTACCAGGACCTTGTTGTCTTGATTCACCAACGAGCACCACGCCGGCAAAGGGCACTCCCCAGCACGAACATAAAGAGGCAGTCCCAGCACGAACACGGGCAGGCAAGCAGGCATGTGCAGAAAGAGTCCAGGTCATGCACACATGCAGAGTGCAGAGAGTCTGATGAACATGCGCAGAGTCACATGCAGAGTGCAGAGACTCCGGAGAACACATGCACCTAGAGGGAGCAGAGAGAGAGATGAAACAAGTACACATGCTGAGGCCTGAGTGAGAGTGTCGTGCACATGTGCAGCGAAAAGGAGCAGAGAGAGGCTGGCTAAGAGAGAGAATCAAGTGTGCAAGGCCTTTTTGTCAGGCCCTGGCGAGGGTGGGGGCTGTTTGAGGGTGTTTTCCAGACTGGCGATTGGTGGAGTGTCGCTTCCCCTGCCCCCACAGCCCTCGCCAAAGTTCCTCTGGTGTTGATGAGTGGCCCATTGTGTCACCCTGCCTCCACAAGCCCTCTCAAAGGGACAAGCTCCCTGTCCACAAAATGTTGTTGCTGGCATCCACCCTTGAGGCCTTTGGCCTGTCTTCTGTCCTTCAAGACTTTTAAATCAATATCTGAGGGTGCAATCTTAGTGCATATGGCTGACTTCCCCATGTGAGTGAAGGACCTGTCTTTCCCCTCCCCAATGCATAACAACATACGAACCCATATAAGGGGAAGGGACTAAGATAATGTTCAGCTATGAAATAACTATTCTAAGGGACCTGTATGGTGGTTTGCATAACTTCTTAGCAGTCTCCCAAAACCACAACAATATATTTTAAAAGAGGGTGGCACCATTGGAGCTCTAAGATGCCTTTTCACATCGTAAAAATATTCTATTGCTTCACTCGAATTTCAAAGTTAATATACCTGCAGTGGCAGATACATGGCCTTTATGGTTACCTCTGCCACCAAAGGTGGATGGAGGTTATGTTTTCACTCCTGTCTGTCTGTCTGTCTGAAACAGAATGTCTGTCTGTGTCTGAAATACAACAATGCACCCAGAATCACATTGACTTATCACAAAGCTGCACCTCCAGGACAGAGAGTGCTCTCACATCCTAGGTGAGTGGTGCTGATGCTGGAGGTCTTTCACTTAAAGGTCTTCTTTTATTTTATTTTTTTTGTACACGAGATCGAGGCTCGTGTAAGAGCTAACATTAATCACAAAAAGACAAACTGACATATAAAACATAAGATAAAAGGAGTGGGAGACAAGATGGGGAGAGAGGGGGAGGCACACAAGCACAATAGAGAACAGGGACATCGGGAGATCTGTGGGAGGGAGAGGGCTTGGGGGGAGGAGGCACTGGAAGGGGGGGGGGGAGGTGGGAGGTATAAACACATGGACATTGCTAGGACTTACAGGAAAGAAGTCGGAATTTCAAAAACGTGGATCTGGGGTGAATTAACGGGGGTAGAAGAGATCAAGGTTTTGGATGGGGGAAGATAAGAGATGGTGGTGAACAGCTGTTTTAAAGACCTGGAGGGAGGAGTGGGATTGAAGAGAGTGTGGGAGTTTGTTCCAGAGGCGGGAGAAAAGAGGAATGAAAGAGTAAAGGTGAATTGAGAGTCTTGATTTTGACAATTTAACCATAAGAGGGATGCAGGCAGATCTTGTGCGACCAGTAGGAATATTTTGGGGACAGAGCACAGACAGAGCTGGGGGAGCTAGGCCGGAGAGGAGTCGGTAAAAGACTCTCGGAGTTAGCTTCATCGCGGGAGATTCCAATGATTCTGAAAGCTTTGGTTTCAACAGCGTGAAGACGAGCGAGGTGTGAGGAAGGAGCACTGGCCCAGAGGGGAGAGCAGTATTCCATTGAGCTGCGGATGAAAGCCTTGTATGTGGTGAGGAGCTCAGGTGTGCAAAGGAAGGACTTCACACGATGGATGCTGTCTTCATTCAAAGTCTGAGTGTGGAAGACGAGATGAGAACAACTGATCTTGCTTCAACAGTTTATTGAGCATTGCAGGTGGAGATGGATGAAAAACTTTAAAGACACAATGAAAACTCTGTCAGGACGCAATCGTTGACAATTTAGGAATTTACAAACTTCAGGGCAATACTTTCATGTATTCAATGATAAATTCAGTTACCATTACCATTACAATTTGCTACAGTTGAAGAGTAAATATTTTACCAATGCAATCTACTAGCAATTGAACAATTCCGATCAACTATCTTCTGTCATTAATTGAGGTATTAATTAATAAAAAATATTATCGTTAACCATTAAAGACATTACAGTAATAACAATTCAACATTCCAATTTCACTAATGACTACAATTATTCTGAAGTTGACCAGTAATAATATTACCATATATCAACCGGTAACCAATAGTAAAATTGTTCTCCAATAAATGTACAATACATACAGCGCATTCAGAAAGTATTCAGACCCCTTCACTTTTTTCACATTTTGTTATGTTGCAGCCTTCTGCTGAAATCGTTTAAATTCATTTTTCCCTCATCAATTTACACTCAATACCCCATAATGACAAAGAGAAAACAGGATTTTAGAAAGTTTTGCAAATTTATTGAAAATAAAAAAATGAAATATCACATTGACATAAGTATTCATACCCTTTGCTATGACACTTGAAATTTAGCTCAGGTGCCTCCCATTTCTCTTGATCTTTGAGATGTTTCTACACCTTGATTGGAGTCCACCTATGGTAAATTCAATTGATTGGACATGATTTGGAAAGGCACACACCTGTCTATATAAGGTCTCACAGCTGACAATGCGTATCAGAGCAAAGACCAAGCCATGAGGTCGAAGTGGCCAAACAGTTCAATCTTGGTTTCATCAGACCACAGAATCTTGTTTCTCACAGTCTGAGTCCTTTAGGTGCTTTTTTGGAAACTCCAAACGGCTTTCATGTTTCTTTCACTGAGGAGAGGCTTCCGTCTGGCCACTCCGCCATAAAGCCCAGATCGGTGGAGTGTTGCAGTGATGGTTGTCCTTCTGGAAGTTTCTCCCATCTCCACACAGGATCACTGGAGCTCAGCCAAAGTGACCATCGGGTTCTTGGTCACGTCTCTTGCCATGGCCCTTCTCCCCCGATTGCTCAGTTTGGCTCCAGGAAGAGTCCTGGTTGTTCCAAACTTCTTCCATTTAAGAATTATGGAGGCCACTGTGCTCTTTTGAACCTTCAATGCAGCAGAGAATTTTTTGTCGGCTTCCCCAGATCTGTGCCTCGACACAATCCTGTCTCTGAGCTCTGCAGGCAGTTCCTTCGACCTCATGGCTTCGTTTTTGCTCTGATATGCATTGTCAGCTGGGAGACCTTATATAGACAGGTGTGTGTGCCTTTCCAAATCATGTCCAATCAATTAAATTTACCACAGGTGGACTCCAATCATGGTGTAGAAGCATCTCAAAGATGATCAAGAGAAGTGGGAGGCACCTGAGCTAAATTTCAAGCGTCATCGCAAAGGGTATGAATACTTATGTCAAAGTGATATTTCAGTTTTTTCTTTTTAATAAATTTGCAAAACTTTCTAAAATCCTGTTTTCTCTTTGTCATTTTGGGATATTGAGTGTAGGGGAAAAATGAATTTAAACGATTTTAGCACAAGGCTGCAACATAACAAAATGTGAAAAAAGTGAAGGGGTCTGAATACTTTCTGAAAGCACTGTGTATCAAGTACTTCTTGTTATTAATGAATATAACTGAATATCAGTTAATAGCCAGGGAAGCCGGTGTTGTCAATAAACGAGTACGTATTATGTTGAAAACCTGATTATGCCTTGGCTCGAGAATCCGAAGCGCCGTGGGCGCAGCCATCTTGCGTGGGCGGAAGTATGCATAACAAATTTAAAACGTTCATTAGGAGTTTCTTTCACCCGTCGTCGTTTGATTCACAATCTTATGCACCTCCGATGTATTAATAAAATAATTTAAGACCAATATCGGCCCGCACGGGCCTGGTTATCTTCAACAAAACGCGTCACCAAACACCGGACCCAATGAGAGTCGAGCATTTGCAAAAATATTTCTAAAATGAAGGCACTCAATGATGGGCGCCATCGACCGGATGCGGAAGTTTGCATAAAACAATTGCGAAAAAGTTCAATAGGAGCTTGTTTCACCCGTCGTTCTTTGATTCCTAATCTAATGAAACCTCTCATTAGTAATTAAAATACGTTAAGACCAACCTTGTTATCTTCAACGAAAATCGTCATCAAACACCAGAACCAATTATTATTACGCGTTTCGGACGGTGAAAACGGCGTCAAATATTCTAAAATTGACGAAGAATTATTTTTTAGAAATCTCGCGGCCGTACGGGATAGTTTTTCACGGCCAGAAATATGGTATAAGCGGTTTACATATTTAGTTTAGAAATACGGATAGTTTTTCACGGCTGGAAATATCCGAAGTTGAGACGGAATTCACCGAATTAATCACTGCAAGCTAACGTCTTCTGGTGGAGGAAGCTGCCGTGCCCGGAGAGTCAGAGAACCAGCCCTGGCGCCTGACAGCGACTGAAGTTAGATGACTACACACTTACTGTGAAAACGTATGTTAAGCCCAGTTAAAAATAGGCCTTAAGCTAGCACATCGTATAGTTACTTCCTTAAGCTTCTTGTGACATTTATTGTATTGTATGCAGGTATTGCTGCTGCGGGGAGGACTGTCTGCTCTTCTCTTTTACAAAGTCTTACCAGGTACGGTACCTACTACACCTACCTACTACCAACTAACTACCTACCTACTACCAACTACCTAACCTACTGATGCCATGGTGATGGGTAAAATAGTGGCAAGAGGTATGCAGGTATTGGGGAGGACTGTCTGCTGTTCTCTTTTACCAAGTCTTACCAGGTACGGTACCTACTACACGTACCTACTACCAACTACCTACTACCAACTACCTACCTACCTACTACCAACTACCTACCTACTACCAACTACCTAACCTACTGATGCCATGGTGATGGGTAAAATAGTGGCAAGAGGTTTTGGCTTAGCCGGCTCATTGCGGCTTTGCAGTCGGTACTAGTAGTAGTAATAATATAACAAGACCCAGAACAAGATGGATACAATACCCTGAGCATTCGTATTTCCATAGCAATGCAAATATTACAGCCATAACAGACGAAACAGTCCATTATAACAAACTTACATTACGCCGTGACGTGATCAATGCAACACTCACCCCGGCGACTGACACACGGACATGATGGTGATGACGGCCTCGTCCCGATGTCCACGACTCATCGCCCGCATGGCTCGCAACAAGATGGCGGAACCCGTGACGACGAGGATCATGGGAATTTATGTTTTTTTTGCTATAAATGCATTATAAGTATTTTACTTATCACAGTCACCTCAAAAAGGATCATGCAAATATTCTCAAGTAACAACTTTTTTTTAAAAACGGAAAACATGTTGAACCAATCAACTCCGTGCACCGATAATTCACGGAAGTCGCCGACCGTCACAATAACCGAGAATCATCAAGAATTCACAGAAGAATCGTGATGAACAGCTACGGTCTGGTTACGTCGATATGTACTTCACATGAGCGTCCCTTTCTCAACACTGTCCCTCTGAAGGACAGACAGTACGATTCACGATTCGGCTCTCCCTCCTGGAACCTCACTGGAAAGGTAGTTTTCAAGTTGGGTTTGACTGCTTGAACAAGGCAGCTCAAAGGGAAGTTCGTTAACAATTGACCCATCCGACTCATCCCGGAGGAATAAGAAAGCGTATAAACCCCCAATGTGTTGCCAAAGCAAATTCTTTCCAATTTGGTATCAAAGTTATTTTCTGCTTATTCCACAACACAATGTTCAGCACACAGGGTGCATGGGCAGATGGATGACGAGTGCTCTGGGTCTCATGAGGCAAAATAAAGCCTCAATTAAAACTCTCCCCTTCTGTTTTACCCACTGAGACAGAGCTGTGTGAAAGAGTGATACTGTGGCCTGCAGGAGAGTGCACCCTCGGGCTTCCTGCAGCAGGAATATGTCTCAAAAGGACACGGAGCAAGCAGAGATCACTTTTCGTTTTGCTACAGCTTTACTCTTTTATTCTTTCCTTGCAATTTATTTGTTTTCGTTGTTATTATTCGATATAAAGATTGACTGCTGTGCAACGCTCAAAAGAAGCAATCAGTTGTTTCTTTACTCAACTTAAAATTTCAATCAAGCTACGAAGTTTTGTATAATTTTGGTTGGAATCAAAGGAAAGCGAATGCAACCAAAAAGCTGAAAGGAGCGACATGAAAGGAGCGATATTGTATGTATATATACTAGTGGGGTCACCCGTGGGAATCCCACGGGCATGGACGTGTGACATTTGGACATCTTCATTTAGATGCTGCACATTGAATTTTACAAAATGGTGACTGGCAATTCATCAGATCCAGAAATGCATGGTGTTATGAACACAATTTATTTATTTCACATAATGTGTGACCCCTCACTCCTCTCCACCTGACACTCCTCTCTCCACCCTCATGCCTCTCCAATCCCACTCCTCCTCACACCCCTCTCCAATACCTCCTCACACTCCTCTCCAATCCCTCACACCCCTCTCCAATCCCTCACTCTCCTCTCCAATTGCTCCTCACTCTTTGCTCAAATCGGCCCTCACTCTCCAACTCCTTCCTCCTCACTCTCCAACCCCTCGCTCCTCACTCTCCAACCCCTAGCTCCTCACTCTCCAGCCCCTCGCTCCTCACTCTCCAACCCCTCGCTCCTCAATCTCCAACTCCTCACTCCTCACTCTCCAGCCCCTCGCTCCTCACTCTCCAACTCCTCACTCTCCAACCCCTCGCTCCTCACTATCCAACCCCTCGCTCCTCACTCTCCAACTCCCCGCTCCTCACTCTCGAACCCCTCGCCCCTCACTCTCCAACCGCTCACTCCTCACTTTCCAACTCCTCGCTCCTCACTCTCCAACCCCTTGCCCCTCTCTCTCCAACCCCTCGCTCCTCACTCTCCAACCCCTCGCTCCTCACTCTCCAACCCCTCGCTCCTCACTCTCCAACCCCTCACTCACCAACCCCACGCTCTCCAACTCCTCGCTCCTTGCTCTCCAACTCCTCGCTCCTCACTCTCCAACCCCTTGCTCCTCACTCTCCAACTCCTCGCTCTCCAACCCCTTGCTCCTCACTCTCCAACTCCTCGCCCCTCACTCTCCAACCCCTCGCTCCTCACTCTCCAAACCCCTCGCTCCTCACTCTCCAACTCCTCGCTCTTCACTCTCCAACCTCTCGCTCCTCACTCTCCAACCCCTCGCCCCTCACTCTCCAAATCCTCGCCCCTCACTCTCCAACCCCTCGCTCCTCGCTCTCCAACCCTTCACTCCTCTCCAATTTCTCGCTCCTCTCCAACCCCTGGCTTCTCACTCTCCAACCCCTCACCCCTCACTCTCCAACCGCTTGCTCCTCACTTTCCAATGCCTCACTCCTCACTCTCCAACCCCTTGCCCCTCTCTCTCCAACCCCTCGCTCCTCACTCTCCAACCCCTCGCTCCTCACTCTCCAACCCCTCGCTCCTCACTCTCCAACCCCACGCTCTCCAACCCCTCGCTCCTTGCTCTCCAACCCCTCGCCCCTCACTCTCCAACCCCTTGCTCCTCACTCTCCAACTCCTCGCTCTCCAACCCCTTGCTCCTCACTCTCCAACTCCTCGCCCTCACTCTCCAACCCCTCGCTCCTCACTCTCCAACCCCTTGCTCCTCACTCTCCAACCCCTTGCTCCTCACTCTCCAACCCCTCGCCCCTCACTCTCCAACCCCTCACTCTCCAACCCCTCACTCCTCACTCTCCAACTCCTCGCTCCTCGCTCCTCTCCCGTCTCATTCATTTTGGAAATGGAAGTTTCCACACAACGCATGAATTGTCACGATCCTCAAGAGGAAGTGTCTTGTAATCATCAAATGGCAAGTAAATTACATTGTGAAAATTAAAGATTTCAAATAAACCTATTTCAAGTGTATGCGCACATAACTAATAAAAAAAAACGAAGAAATATATCTCGGTAATTTCCTGAAACATATTTTAGTTTTTACTTCCGGATAATAATGTTGAATGAAATAAGAACGAAGAAATATATGTCGTTTTGTGACGACTGTCATCAAAAGTAAAAGTAATATATCTTAACGGAAAATAAAAAGCGAATTTTTTAATATATGTCGACATTTTCCCCGACTGTTATTTTAGGCGGTGTATTTTCGTGTATCATCGTGGCGCAATTTTTATAAATATATCTCGGCAATTTCCCGTGTGTGCATGAATGTTCTCAATTATTTCTGACACCGAGTCTAAAACCATCGATAAAAATTAAATCAGATGGTGAATTCGAGATAAAATCGTGAGGGTGACTCAATGAATGGGGTTTATTTTACCGGCCTTTGGGAAACCATTTCGTTCCATAAACGGAAACTTTCATGGGATTTTCTTCACGTTTTTTTTCAACCAAGTCTAAAACTATGTCAGCGACTGTTAAAAATGAAATGATATATCGAATTAGAGTTTAAATAAACCTGTGTGAGAGAGAAAGACAACACGGGCCTAACTAAACAGGCCTCAAAGCTATTCGAGTTAATAAAATGGTGGATATTTGTTTACATGAAGCCTCTCCAAGAATGGGTGGAGCTACTCTGTAAACGGAGTAAGCCACACCCCCGGACAGACGGACAGACAGAATCACCTTCGCCTATTATAATATAGATATATATATATAATGGGCTACACCACCCTAGATGTGGGTATCTCTGGGTCGCTCCTGGGAGATCAACTGGCTGTTTCCATGCCACTGACTTGTTCAAGATAACTGTCCAGGGCTATACAACAACAACAACAACAACAACAACAACAGCAGCAGCAGCATCAGCAACAACAGCGGTGTCCCTCAGGGTTCTGTCGTGTCTCCAACACTCTTCCTTCTTTATTATTAATGATCTTCTTTCTTCTACAAATAACCAAATGCACTCTATGCTGATGACTCGACATTACATTCCTCCATGTTTTTCCCATCTGCCCCATCTTCCCTCACTCGATCTACATCTCGTTTGATCACAGCCACCTCTTTAAATTCGGCCACCAAAATTTCCCAGTGGGGCAAATGTAATCAAATTAAGTTTAATGCTTCTAAAACTCAATTTCTTCCCATCTCTCTGAAACTCCTCTCAACTCTCCAATCTCCTTTGACAGCTCCACAATTACACCATGTGATTAAATAAACCTACTAGGTATTAGCCGAACATCAAGTTTATCCTGGAATCCACACATTACACAAATACAGGCGATGGACAAAAAAACGGAAACACCAATGTAAAGTCACTTAATAGGGCGTTGGGTCGTTGGGTCGTGCACCCCGTGCGGCCAGTGCGCCCTATATGTGCCGTGGCATAGAGCCCACTGGCCTGTGAAATTCTGCAGGATGGATGTGGCACAATTCTTCCATGAGAAAGTCAATCAACTCATGCTTGTTTGATGGAGGTGGACAAACGCTGTCTCAGACATCGTTCCAGAATATCCCATAAATGCTCGATTGCGTTCAGATCTGGTGACTGAGAAGACAATGACATATAGATAACATCAGCGTCATGCCACTCAAAACATTCGCCGACGACACGTGGTCTGTGGATGAGGGCATTGGGGATTTCCTCTTGCAGCCATGTTAGCAATAATTATAGGCAACTCGGCTTGTGTGACATTCTTATACATAACCCTAAGCATTCCATGCTGGAATGTTATTTGCTTAATTAACACCTGGGAAACACGTGTGGAAGCTGTTGCTTGGTGTCCCTGTTTAACCCAGGTGTTTCCATATTTTTGTCCACTACCTGTAGCAAAGTCTGCCTCGAAGAAACTCGAAGTCCTGTTCAGACGTCGAAGATTCTTCTCTCAGCAGCTGCTTCAACTATATAAAGGATTGATTTGTCCTTGTATGGAGTACTGCTCTCACATCTGGGGAGGTTCTAGCTCCATATACTTCCAGGACAGAATTGAATCCAAAGCAATCCGACTTATCAACTCTCCAAATATAACCTCAAAACTCGATCCGCTCGAATTATGCCGCAGAGTTGGCTCTCTTTCTCTTTTCTATATATACGACCATATATGACCAGTCGCTTTGCTGACGGAAATACGAATCTTTGCAGTGATGGCTAATCTATGGGGCGAGAACAAAAAAGGATTCCTGGGAGAATCTGCCCTCCGTTCAAGGATAACCAGCATCGCAAGTTGGCGTTTCTCCTTTACAGACAGACAGACCACTTCGGTTTCTGCTCCCAAGAACTTGCTGCCTGTGTACCTCCGCCATTATCGAGACCACGGAATACTCGACGAGCCACAACATCGCATGATTATTGTGTGGCCATTGGCAACTCAAGGGTGGGCCGTTATGATGCTTGTTTGATCCCCACCACTGCCAAACCCTGGAACTCTACATTATCATGCCTTTCCAAACACTTGTGACCTTCCCCTTTTCAAAAAGCAGGTTTTTTCCTTCTTTCTTCTATTTCCTATCGATGCAGTTCTTTTAGTGAAGGCTTGGCCTCGATGAGGACTACATAGTCCTCGACTGGTGCCTCCAACATAAAAAAAAAAACAAGCAAACAATGTGGATTTTGGTTACAGTATTTGGATTTTCAGGTTTTTGATAAAGTTCCACCTAAAAGGATCCTGGTTAAGACAAAACTTACCGCTGGGTAAAACGTTTCCTTGGTCATCAAAAACAGAGTTTGAGTTCATGGATCTCTTTGTAAATGGCGTGATGTGAGTCGTGGAATACCACAAGGCAGTGTACTTACTGCGTCCAATTCTCCTCATTCTGTTTATAAATGACCTGCCAGTATTGAGCAGCTGTTGTAAGCTGTTTCTGATGATACCAAGGTGTATTGGAGAGTAAACAATGGGTTAGATGCTGATATTTTGCCAAGTAATGCACTTTCCTTATGTGATTGCTCGGATTGCTCGCAGTTATTCTTTAATAGAGACAAAAATATAGTTGACCATATGGACGGTAGGAAACAACATTTTTCAGAGCTGTATCTGAGAGGATGCCAGACCCGGTGGCGTAATGGTTGGAACGTCCGCTCTGAGTCTGCGAGGCCGGTGGTTCAAACTACAACCCGAGTCATAGCAAAGACTTTAAAAATGGCCCGTGCTGCTTCCTTGACGCTCTGCATTTCTTCAAAGTAATGAGCACGCCATAATCCTGCCCAAGAATCTGCTTCGGCAGCACCCTCGCTCTGTAACAGAATATGGTACGAACCACCTTTAGAGACCATTTTTCCCCATAGAGCAGGGGTTGGTCCTTTTTGGGGCACCATGGTCTCCTTTTTGAAGCAATGTTTTATGGTCCGGATGCCCTTCCTGCCACCAACCCTGTTCAGGCACTTCTTGAGACACACAGGAAATTACCAGTGAACTGGTACTCAATTTGCCGAACTCAGAAGGATGAACAGGCTGAGTCAACCCCCCCTGGCGTTAATTCAGCGATCGAGCGGGATTCGAACCCAGGATCCGAGGATCCCATGCCAGCACCCTAACCGCTAAGCCAACACCAGGCTTAACAGAGTACGTACTGCAACTGTGGACCTTGTGCTTAACTTCTGGAGGCATGTTCTTCTGGTAGTAATTAAGGCCAATCACCAAATGGGCATCAGAGAAGTTTTAATAACTTATAATAATAATAATAATAATTCATTTATTTTGTATAGCGCTTTTCCAGAAGCCCAAAGGCGCTTTGACAGAGTGGCAAACATAATGCATAACAATACATGAAAACAACAATTGCAAAAAGACAAGAATCAATAGGGAAATATTTAAAGCAAAAGGAGGGAGAAGGAGAAGAGATAGTCATAGACTCGGGAATGTCTCTGCGACTGCACTTCGTATGCTATTGGAGTATGTAAATTGCGTGAGGGGCCCCATTATACGAGAAGGTTAAGGAGGAATTGAGAGTGCATCGGAGGGCAACGAAACATGTCAAGGGGTTAAGGTTAAAGTCATCTTCTCTACTGTGAGCGGTTTGCAGGTATTAAAACTTCCCACTTTAGTACGTAGGAGGATAAGGGATAATTTCATCCAGGTGTCAAGATTATTAAGGATATAGATCAAGGGAAGTTTGGACAGCTGGTTAAATACCAGGAGTATGATGGGACATGGAGGCATGGATTTATGTTGCAAAAGTCTTGCTGTCGGCTGAATATGAGAAGGAATTTATTTGGAAATAGAATTGTGATTGTGTGGAATAATTTACCCATAATGATAGCCTTCAAGAGGGCGCTTGACAGGCACGAGTCGACTCACAGGGATATGTTATTACAAGGTAGCTTCACATTTTCCTGTGGCAACGACATTACAAAGTTTTGAAAGTTGAAGAGGAGGCATGAGTTAGACGTGAACTTGGACCTCAACCTGAGTTATCAAGGTAACAAGGAAAATTCGCTGTGGTACAGTACGCAAGTGTATTGGGCCAATGCTAAGTCACATTTTATACCATGATTACCCTGCGCTCGCGAAGCGAAAAGCAGGGGTCGGCATTCGGCTGCGTATGTTGTGCGTGTCTGCATTTTTAAAATTCATTTTCTCGGCAACAATTGGTCCGATTGGCACAAAATATTAACAAAGGAATGCCTATGCCTGTAGAATTTCTTTCATTCATAATTATGACGTCAAAGGTCACGTGGTATGGACGCCATCTTGGAAAAACGTTACACCAAATACAGTATCTCCCAATCCGCTCAATGGAAAAAATTGAAACATGGCTCATTGTCAAGTACTCCCCATGGTGAATAAGATATGTTGATGATGCTATCGGTGTCTTCATTATGAGGTCATAATTCGACAGGTACAACGCTTGATCTGATCAGTGTGAAAAAAAAATTCCTCTGCAACTGTTAGTCCGATGGACACGAATTTTTCAGAATATGAGTGGCTTCTCCTGTAGAATTTTTTTAAATGATAATTATGACGTCATATGTCACGTGGTACCGGCACCATCTTGGAAAAATCGAAAAAGGTTGCACCTCCATAATCTCTGAAACCACTACATGGAAAAAATTGAAACATGGCTCATTGTCAAGTACTCCCCTTGGGGAATAAGATATGTTAATGATGATGTTATCGGTGCCTTAATTATGACGTCATAATTCGACAAGTACAACGCTTGATTTGATCAGTATGAATTTTTTTCTCTGCAATTCTTGGTCCGATTGACACGAAATTTTCACCACAAGAGGGCCTCCTCCTGTAGAATATCTTAATGATTATGACGTCATAGGCCACGTGGTACAGTTGCCATCTTGGAAAAACTTCGCACCTCTATATCTCTGAAACCACTCCATGGAAAAAATTGAGAACTGGCTCATTGTCAACTACTCCCCATGGGGAATAAGATATGTTAATGATGATGTCATCAGTACCTTCGTTTTGACGTATAATTCGACAAATACAACACTTATCCATCCGATCATTATGAAAAAAAATTCAGCAACTGTTGGTTTGATAGACACTAAATTTTCACCACAGGAGCACCTCCTCCTTTCGAATATTTTAATGATAATCATAACATCATAGGTCATGTGGTCCAGGCATCATCTTGGAAAAACCAAAAAAACGTTGCATCTTTATCTCCAAACCCGCTCCATGGAAAAAATTGAAACGTGGCTCATTGGGGAGCTCCATATGGGGAATTTGTGTTGTTAACGATCACGTTATTGGTGCCATAATTATGACGTCATAATTCGACAGGGCCAATGCTTAGTCTGATCAGTTTGAAATGTATTGAGCATGATCTATGCAACAATTATGTTGGAGAATATAAATGTATGATGTCATTGCTCACATGATCTGGCAGCCATGTTGGATCAAAGAAAAAAAAAACGTTCAAAAACAGAAGAGTTGGCTCGCAACAAGTTGACTGCAGGGTAAGTATTCTATGAATACCATCTAGTTTGATTATGTGATCAAATATCTATATATATACAAAGATGGAGTTATATATATATATAATTATATATATACTATACTCGTGGGGCACCCGTGGTCCATGGGAAACCCACAGTGTAGGTGGACATGTATGGGATTTGGACATCTTGAGTTGGATGCTGCACATTCAGTTTTCCAAAATTGGTACTGCCAATTCAACAGATGCAGAAATGATGGAATTTACACAAGTTATTTACTTCACATAATATGCGACCCCTCACTCATTTCCTCTCCTCCTCACTCAACTCACCCCTCCCCCTTCTCACTCCTCTCCAGCTCCTCCTCCCTCCTCGTCCCCAGGCACTCCACTCCTCTCCCCTTCCCCTTCACACTCCTCTCCAGCTCGTCCTCCCTCCTCATCCCAGGGCACTCCACTCCTCTCCCCCCCTCACTTCTCCCTCCTCTCCCCCATCACTCCTCCCTCCTGTCCTTTTTATATACTCCATTCTACTCCACTGGACTCCACTCCATTCCACTCCACTCTACTACACGCTATTCCACTCTACTCCTACTCCACTCTACTCCACTCTACTCCACTCTACTCCACTCCAACCCTTCACTACACACACTGCTCCGGGAAGATCATCGCACACAGGGGAGATGGGTCGAGGCGCGGCTCGCAGATAGGGGAGAAGGGTAGCACACAGTGGAGAGGAGGGAGGGGAGGGTGAAAAGTCACACTTCTATGTTGACTTGATTAACTTCACTTGACTTGAGAGTTGGGAGCGTGGAGAACCTGCCTTGATTGACTTACTTTTGTTTATTTTTAAACTTGAAAGCATCGAATACACATTACTTTTCAAATTATAAATTGATCTAAAATAGTTACAATTTCATAAATTTTGTGTTCCATAGTTTATTATTCATTATTACGTAAACATTTTTCGAAGTACTGTATTGTTTAATTACATCGTTGGAAAAGAGTAAACCTGCCTTAAACAAACTCTGTATATACAGGGAAAATGAAAAAAATACAATTATGCTGTGGTTCGATCCCCAAACTTCAGTATTTAGTCGCTGTACTTTTACGAAGTATAAATAAGTAATTCCTAGTTGGGAACCCGACTCTATCTCCTCTCCAAACCCCTCCCCCAACCCTCACCTTTCCCACCCCACAATTAGCATGCAACCAGACACATTGAAAATGGCTATGAGAATACATTTTGCCAATTTTCTCAACTTCTGCTGAAACCGAGACTTAAACCATCCCAGTGACAATGAAAAATAAAATCAGATGGTGAATTAGAGTCGAGATAAAGCCATGAGGGAGTCTGAATGGACTTTATATTACAGGCCTTAATTTCATTTAAAATGCTTTCTGTTATTGCAAGGTATCTCGACAGACTACGATCGATTGTAGCACACGTTTATTGACTCTCCCGATACAGGCCCGATTCACAGCAGCGCCATCCGAGCTGGGCCGTAACTTCCGGAAAAACGGAAATAAACCCGCAGTCACGGTGTAGGGATACAACGGTGAATATTTGCAGCTTCATACATGACAGTTATATAAACGGTAATTTTTGTCCAATTTTCTTCCCGTTTTTTGCAACCGAGGCTGAAACCATCTTAGTGCATATGAAAATTAAATCAGATATCGAATTAGACTTTAGATAAAACTGCGAGAGTCAGAAAGCGCGAGCCTAACATAAGAGGCCTCAGAGAGCTATGCGGTTCAAACAAAATGGTGGACATTTGTTTTGGAAGCCCCTCCCAGATCGGGTGTAGCCACTCCCTCTATGTGGAAGCCACACCCATGAACGGACAGATGGACACATTGGAGCAGAGTATTATAGTGATACAAGGTCCAAATTCGAGACCAAGTGCGGGAAAATCGTCCATCATTTTGAGAGTAAAAATAAATTACATTTTGTTTTTGTCATATGTACAAATGGTGCATGATGTCATCAGGTATATAATTACCTGGCTTGGATGTGACGGATGTTCGGATAGAAGATCAAGTCTGGCTGCTCGGCCCTGCTCAAAAAGGTCACACCACTTGGTATGGCATCGCCACACTGTGCAGCCGAGATTACTTGCCACATCCTTGATTTTCAGCACGTGCATGAAAGCAGGATACGCGTGGTTATGGGTAATAGTCACCTGCATTATAAAGACAAACTTTCTCAAAGATTATTGATCTGAAGCCATTATATTCTATAATTTACAAACAAATGTCTGGATTAATGATGGATGAGCCAGCCGAGTACTTCATATAATTTACATCCGAGAATGAGATGGAGTCTTAAACAGGGAAAAAATACAAAAATGAACCTCCCAAAAAGATGTCCTTTTGCTGAAAAATATATCTGAGCGTCTTTTGCATTCACATTCGTTATCTGGCATATGGGGACAACCAAAGGCAGCGTGTAATGGAATACCCTGCCTCCGCAGCACTGGGACGACAGTTTGTGGTCGAGTGAAATGTTCCTGAGAATATAATTAAGTGCAGACAGCTCACGAAGTGAGCGCATTATCATTGATCTACCTTATGCCCATCCCGTCCATCAAGTCCAACGACTGCATAATCATTTTTAGGGAGCACACAAATCAAAAGAGCGCTTTCTCACTTGTCATGATAAATGGAGCATCTCAGATCTTCATAAAGTTCTGTATACCATGCATTTTAACTTTTATTATTATTTTCCACCCAGGCGGCATCAGGGAGTGTGGTCCCGCACACGGATCCGAAATGGAAATGGGTAAAATGAAGCTCAAGAGATTCCCAAAATTTAATTCACAGAGCACTAACAATAAAACGGGAGCACACAACACTAACGAAATGAGATGAAGGGCAGATAGGGGAGAGGGGTAGAGTGTTAGAATCACAATGAGTATACACCCTTGCGGTAATCATGGTACAAGGCGATGGAAATTGAGAAAGATCATTCATGTCTTTAATATCAAAACCTTTTCTCAACCTATTTTAAACTGAGTATGACTGAAATCCTTGTTTCATAGAACTTCATTGCAGCTTTAAAAAAAATTGTATTTATTTATTTTACTATTATTTTCCGAATTCCTATATTATGTCCGACCCCACTTCCCTCCCTTATTCATTTCATCACTTGCATCACTGTATAGGAGGGCCTTGCATTTGCAAGAGGGGGCGTGGGGGGTGTACATTCTTGAAAATCTCCGTGAACCAAATCCGTGATGCACAGACTTAAGGGGTAATGGGGAAAATAGGGTTAGGGATTCAACTTTAAAGTTTTATCACCCCTTTTTGTCAAACTGTACCCTTAACATGTTTGTGCATTGTTTTTGTGCAATTTATTTTCATGAATGAGACTTAATAAGAACATAAAATAAACTATTAATTTCCTGCATGAAGAACAGAAAATGAAGGGTTATTTTCTTGAGTTATTAAGATCATTAAAATTAGCATTAATAATAATGATGATAAACTTGATCCAATAATGTAATGGTGATGTTTATGATGGCGATGAGAAAGACGAGTTGATGGAGATTATGGTGAAGATGATTTTGGGGGGTTTGAGGGGTTATTGTGTTGACGGCCCATGTAAATTCGGTGAATAATTGTGGAAGACCGATGACCTTCGACAGAGACCCAGCTTTGTGAAACTGGGTTGAATATTGCGCTCCAAAATACCTTGGTATTCTCCTGATATCATGATGCCATGTACATATTCGAGGCACCTGGTGCCAGAGGCAGCACAGCAACCCCAAAACATCACTGAACTTCCTCTATGTTTGACTGTAGGGAAGGTGTTCTTTTCTTTGAAGGCTTCATTTTGTTTTCTGTAAAGATCGAGATGATGTGCTTTACCAAAAAGCTCTAATTTGGTCTCATCTGTCCCTGGTGTTGGGCTAGCGGCTAGGGTGCCGGCTTAGGATCCAAGGATCCTGGGTTCGAATCCCGGTCGATCGCTGAATTAACGCCAGGGGGGTTGACTCAGCCTGTCATCCTTCCGAGGTCGGCTAATTTGAGTACCAGTTCACTGGTAATTCCCTGTTTGTCGTTAAAGGCGGCAAAAAAGGGTTGGCGTCAGGAAGGGCATCCGGCCGTAAAACATTGCTTCAAATAGGGGACCGAAAAAACAACAACAACCACGGTTCCCGAAAAAGGCCAACCCCCGCTTTGCGGGGAAAAATGGCCTCGAAAGGTGGTTGTCCACAGGACATTCTCCCAGAAGGATTTTGGCTTTTTCGGGTGTGTTTTGGCAAACTCCAGTCGGGCTTTCTCAGCAGTTGCGTTCTCCTGGGTCTTCTCCCATAGAACCCCCTTTCATTGAGTTGGCGACGGATTGTGCGAGTTGAAACTGTCGGACCTTGTGTCTGAAGATCAGCTTGAATTTGTTGAGCAGTTGATTGAGGTGCTTTCTCCACCATTTGAACAATCCTTCGCTGCAATCTTCAATCAGGTTTTCTCTTGCGGCCACATCCAGGGAGGTTGGCTACAGTGCCACGGGCCTCAAACTTCCTGATAACATTGCATACGGCGGACAAAGGAACATCAAGGTCTCTGGAGATGGACTTGTAGCCTTGACATTGTCCATGCTTGGCTACAATCTTGTGTCTAACCTCCTCAGACAATTCTCTGGTTTTCTTTCTTTTCTCCATTTTCATTGCGGTAAACACAGTGGCACAAAACAGCAGAATGACTACTTTTCTCCATTCAAACTGGTTGAATGAGTGACTTTTATATTGAAGGTACTGGCAACTCACTATAGGTGTGTTCAATTCCGAAGTAAAGGAGAATCACCTGCTTGAAATGTAATTATTTCTAACAACTTCTGAAAGGTGCCAACAATATTGTCCAGGCCATTTTAGGATTTCTGTGTGAAATAAGCAAAGATTTCGTCATTTTTTCAGGTTTTTTTGTTTTGTTCCACTACAAACCAAAGAAATACAAATGTGGATACCAAAATATTTTTAAATTTCAACAATTATCTGGAAGAAATGGTGCATTATTTGAAAAAAGTGCAAGGGTACCAATATTTTTGGCCACGACTGTATATACACATTATTCTATCTCTCAAGGAGGCACTCTAATTCCTTCTTCCAAAATTAGAATTAATTTTATGACTAGTTCAAACATATATCTGCACTTTTCCAAGAGATGACAGCAGGTAATGTTGAGAACCTTTTAAAAATCACCAATTCTTTATAGCTCCAAGATCGTCAAAAAGACAATGAAAGTGGAACTTGAAACAAGCAAATACATTTTCTCAAGGAAATGGGATTATAGAGAAGCGTAAAGGGTGAGCCAGGATCAGGAGCTTTTCCACAATAATTACAATGGCATCGAGTTGGCATTTTAGCTTCCAATCATTTTTGCACGCTTGGTAAACAACCATTAGTGCCAGTACCTGCCAACGAGCATCTGTGGACTTACTGGCAGATGGGGAAGAAGGGCATTAAACATTCTAATAAATATTCATCACACTCGGTAAACTATCCAAAGTGGCTGCATCAATGTTTCTGCTGCAGATGCTATACAAGGATAATAGGGAGGGGGCTGATGACAACGAGGTTGGTGACAAGGAGTAAAAAGAAACATGTCCAACTCTTGTTCACTAAATAACCTGGACAAAGTACTCACAGGGAGGTGTGTGTGTGTGTGTGTGTGTGTGTGTGCACGTGTGTGTGTGTATATTGCTGCATTTATGGGGGTAGGTTCGAGACTACCGTAGGAAAGGTAGGATTGAATAAGAATAGTATGGACCATATGACGTGTAGGAGCATTTCAATGCAATAACTAGGGAAAATGTAGCTTAAGGTTGTGTGTAAATGTACATCATATGGGGGGGGGGGGGGAGGGGGTGATGCCGTGTTCATTAGTAGTCGGGATTAAGGATAATTTCTCCTATTAGTCATACCCCCTGTGGCCATTCCTAACATTTATAGCATCAGCCGGTCAAGTATGACTTCGCCCGGCCAAGTTATTCACGCTCCAGTGGACACAAGAAGGCAAAAGTCCACCTAGGAGAGGCAGAGCTAAAATGGTTCAATGGGCGTGGGACAGGGCCGGCAGGCCACACTCCCCAAGGACGTGGCCCCATGACGTGGGCGGGATGAGAGCAAAGCAAGGTGGAGAGAAGAGGGAGGAGCCAGTAGCCCTTGTTCGGTGCGTTTGGAGGAGCGGGAACTTTTTCTGAGGGGAGCTTGCGAGTCTGAGAGAATTGAGTTAGGTCTGACGAAATTGGAGTGTGCTAAAAGGGTGGAGAGCTTAAAGATGGTCATCTTGCCTGCCTGCCTGCCTGCCTTGGCCTCGAGAGAGAAAGAGGGCCGTCTAGGTCACTCGCCTCGATACCGGGCACCCTTGGCGTTCGACGTTGGCCCCATTTTGCCGGGCTTTCCGCCTGTGTGGCTTCAGCCTTCTCTGCAGCTGCTAACTCACCACAGGATCCATTTGGTCCAGCTGAGTGCCTCGTGACTAACCTCGTGACTTTTATTTTCTTACCTTACCCTATGTGTGTTTTTGTGTCTGTCCGGAGGATGCTCGCCGTAATATTTTTACCTGAGCACTTCTTTTATATTTTTTTCTCATTCCGTGCCTTATTTTATTGTAAATAATTATTGTTATTTTTTTTGTGTTGTTATTGTTGGGTTTTGGAATAAACCCTTGTGTTCGTGAGAATAAACGCTTCGTGGTCCTTCAGTCCCACACGCAATAACCGCCAAAATTGGAGATCGCCTCAGGAGTTAAAGCTGATTCGGCTCATCCGTCCTCGGCTCGGTGATACAAAGTACTGTGTATGTATATATATATATATATATATATATATATATATATATATATATATATATATATATATATATATATATATATATATATATATATGCTCGTATATAGTCCGTCACAAATGACGGGTTGGAACAGTTTATTTGAAGGTGCAGCCGCGTGAGCTTGCCAAAGTCTGAAGTCTGGGTCTCGTGTCAGATGTGCTTATATCTTCTTTATTTATTAGACATCCTACAGACGTAAATGAACACTCGGTTTACTCTGCACACTTTCCACGTCACGTTCAAAGAATTTCACCTCCCTAGTCCTACGCTGTGTATTTATTGTGATAAAAAAACTGCTTCCGTACACCGACCTTGAGGATTGGTTTGCAAGCCACCGTCTACAATTCCAATGTAAGAGACATAATTACTCTTCTTTTGGGTCTTCAGAGTCCTCAGGGTCTTTTGGGTCCTCTGGTTCATTTGGGTCTTTTGGGTGCTCAAGCTCTTTTGCATCCTTGGGATCTTCTGGGTCATTTGGGTCCTCAGCTATTTTGAGTCATTTGAGTCTTTCGGATCCTCTGCATCTTTGAGTTCCTCAGGTACTTTTGGTCATGTTGGTCTATGAGGTAATTTGGGTCTTTGAGTTCCACTGGGTCCTCGGTTTCTTTTTGGTGTTTTGGATTGTTTGGTTCTGTGGGGTTGTTAAGGGTCTAAAGGGTATTTAGTGTTTTCAAGGACTTTTTGGTCTTCTGGGTCTTTTCGATTTTTTTGGGGTCTTTGGGGTGTTTTTGGGTCTTTAAGAATTTTTGGGATATTTTGGGTATCTGGGGTCTTCGTGGTCTTTTCGGTCTTTTGGTTATTTGATGTATTTTGAGTCTTTGAGGTATTTTGGGTCTTCAGGGTATTTGGGGTCTTCAGGGTATTTTGGGTCTTCAAGATATTTTTGGTCTTCTGGTTCTCTAAGGGTCTTTGGGATATTTTGGGTCCTGAAGGTATTTAAGGGTCTCCTGGGTTTTTTGGGTCTTCGGAGTATTTTTAGTCTTCAGGGTCTTCTGGGTATTTACGGGTCGTTGGGATCTTTGGATCTTCGGGGTATTTTGGGTCTTCAGGGTCTTTGGGGTATTTTGAGTCTTCGTTTGTTTTTTGGGTCTTTAAGGGTTTTGGTGTCTTTTCAGTGTGTCGGGTCTTCGGGGTCTTTATGGGTCTTTAAGGGTCTTGGGATCTTTTCAGTGTTTTGGGTATTGGGTGTCTTTATGGGTCTTTGGGGAATTTTAGTATTCAGGGCCTTTTGGGTTTTTGTTGTTTTTGGGGGTCTTTAAGGGTCTTGGGGTCTTTGGGGTATTTTGGGTCTTCTGGATATTTAAGGGTCTTTTGGGTCTTCAGGGTATTTTGGGTCTCGTGGTCTTTTGGGTCTTTAAGGGTCATGGGGTCTTTGTGGTCTTTTGGGTCTTTAAGGGTATTTGGTATATTTTGGGTATTTGGGGTATTTAAGGTTATTGGGGTCTTTTCAGTCTTTTGGGGTCTTCGGGGTCTTTATGGGTCTTTGGGGAATTTGGGGTCTTCAGTGTCTTTTGGGGTTTTGTTGTCTTTTGGGTATTTAAGTCTTCAGGGTCTTTTGGGTCTTTAACGGTCTTTGGGGTAATTTGGGTATTCAGGGTCTTCTGTGTCTTCGGGGTATTTTGGGTCTTCGGGGTATTTTAGGTCTTCAGAGTCCTTGGGGTCTTCTGGATCCTTGGGGTCTTCATGGTCTTTTGTGTCTTTAACAGTCTACAGGGTATTTTGGGTCTTTGGGTATTTGGGGTCCATTGGGTCTTTGGGGTCTTATGGGTCCTTGGGGTCTTCTGGGTCATTGGGGTCTTCATGGTAATTTCAGTCTTTTGGGTCTTTCGGGTCTTCGGGGTATTTTGGGTCTTTAATAGTTGGGGTCATTTTTGGTCTTCAGAGTCTTTTTGGTCTTTTGGGTCTTTGGGGTATTTTGGGTCTTGAGAGTCCTTGCGGTCTTCTGGGTCTTCATGGTCTTTTGTGCCTAACAGTCTACAGGGTATTTTGGGTCTTCGGGTATTTTGGGCGTTTGGGGTCCATTGGGTCTTTGGGGTCTTCTGGGTTCTTGGGGTATTTTGGGTCCTTGGATTATTTTAGGTCTTTTAACCAAAGGACACACAGTCGTGTTCAAAGATTGCCCATTAAATCCCCACACTCAAAGCCTTTAAAACCTAACCTTATATGAAGGGGGACGGGGACACACACACACACACACACACACACACACACACACACACACACACACACACACACACACACACACACACACACACACACACGGTCGAGCCCCTTGAACCCCCCTCCCCAATTGCGCCAAAATATGTGTCGGTGTGCAAGAGTTTGATATTTGCAAACTAAACAGATTTGAAATGCACCATCACAAAACATAGTGCCAAATGCATGCGAGTTGATAAATGAGAAATGCAGCATTTCTTTTATTTATTTCTATTTTTGCACATAACCAATTTCACCAAGATTTTTCAGGTGATATATTACGTTCACCAAGCATAGAACTTGATTATGATGAAAATGAATAGTTCAGGGGGTAACAAGCCACCATTCGTCAAGAGCCACCGACCATGCTTTTTCTATTCGTCAAAGTTTTAAGATGATTGTGTTTGGAGTCGGAAATCTCACCTACACCTCCTCATCCTCCAAACAACCGAATTCCTTAAAATCACCCGGACATTCAGAAATTTGCATCTGCTGCCTAGTTGTACATTTTCTCAAACGAGGATGTAAAATAAAAATTTGAAAATGATGCTCAGATCTCAGTATCTGAAAGCTGCAAATGACGATAAACAAACAAACAAACAAACAAACAGACAGGATTGGGGTTTTTTTGCATGTCTGCCAAGACGCAGCATGATGAGATGCTCTACAAGTGAAATAGCTCAATTTAAATTGACAAGTATAAAACGGCATTTCATCCGGGCCTGACCTCGATTTGACTCGGTTTCCAACTTTTCAGTTCAAGTGGCAGTCCATGAAAAATAAACAGGAGCCTGAGGGGGATTGGTAAGGGGCAAGGGGTAACTTACTAGTAACTACCACAACTACTACCACTACTACTACTACTCCTTATCTGGATGTCCAGCTGAGGTTTTGAATGTATCCTGGGTTTTGAATATCGACCCAGGTATAAACTTCCATCCCAGTGTTTCACAAGTTTGAAGTATGTCGTCCATCGGATGGACATTGAGCTGGAGAAACCATCCGCTCACATTCGTTGTTGGTAGCTGGCCGAAGTGTTTCGTGACGTGAAGGCTAATTAATACCCCCACCCTACATTCCTGCTCTAACCTACAGGGGGCACTGCATCAGCGGCACAGCTGCACCCCCAGCAAATGTTGCCATGTGATGCATCCGAAAGAAGAACAAGAAGAACAAGAAAGAGCAATCAGAGATTGCAGACCCTCGCCAGGACGTGTTTGTGAGGTGTATTTTGTGGGGTGTTTTTGTACATTCTTTAATTATTTTGTACATTCTTTCATTATTTTGTACAACCCCAATTTCATCAGACATGCGTGACACATGTCATCCTCTTTGTAAAATTGAATTCAGTATTGTATTTAAAAAAAATTTTTTTTTAAATGAAGCTGTACTCAGGGTCTTTTGAGTCCCTGGGGTCTTTTGCATCCTCGGAGTCTTTTGGGTCCTCAGGGTATTTTGGGTCATTGGGGTGTTTTGAGTCCTCAGGATCTTTTGGGTCTTCAGAGTCTTCTGGGTCCTTTGGGTCCTTTTGGGTCCTCGGGGTCTTTTTATTAAATCAGTACATAATTAAGACTTAAGAGATATATTGAAAACTCACATGGCTGGAGAAGGTAATTAGTAGAGTTTCTTCTTCTTCTTCAAACAGAGATGACTCCATCTACATCTCGCTGTCTGATAATATGGACCAACTTCTATCTACTCATCCAAACTCTCTCTTCCTCATATGTGGTGATTTCAATTGTCACCATGCCAGTTGGCTGGGTGTGGGTACCTCTCTCACCAGCCATGGCTCCTCAGCAAAGGTCTTCTGCGACTCACTGGGACTGACACAATCTGTCAATTTCCTGACCCGGATCTCAGTCAACGGAGCATCTTCTCTTCTGGACTTGGTTATGACGAACTTCCCTGAAAATGTCTGCTGCTCTTCTTCTGCTCCAATCGGCTCATCTGATCATGTGCTTGTTAAAGTGGACATCTCTCTGACCATTCTCAGGGAGCCTGCTCAGCGTCGACGAGTCTGGCATTTCACTCAGGCCAACTGGCACGGTCTTCAAGCAGCCATCAATCATCTGGACTGGTCTCCCATCTCTACCACCTCTGACATCAACTCATCCTGGGAATTCTTCCAAAGTAAATTGCCCTCTCTCATGCACAGATTTATCCCATCTCGTCTTCAGTTGTCATACCCTTCCTCCCGTCCATGGTACACGGAATCTTGTGGTGAGGCTGTTGCCCAGAAACAACTTGCCTTCGTCTCCTGGAAAGCAAATCCAATGGAAGGAAATCTCATTTCCTTTCACAAAGCCCGAAACAAGTGTGTGTCCACCCTCAGGAGAGCCAGGAAACAATATCTCTCCATTCTCAAGACCGAACTCTCTTATCTGTCTCCCTCTTCCAAATCCTGGTGGCGTCTGGTCAAAATCTGTTTCTGGTGTTTGTTCCCCCTCCAGCCCCTCCCTTAGCTGAAATGACTACAAAGCTGACTCAGCACGTGAAAAAGCTTAATGCCTCAACTCTGTGTTTGCCTCTAAATCTTGTGTCCCAAACCCATCCCTCTCTGTACCCACCATACCCAGTCGTACCCAGCTGCTCCTGGACTCCGTGTCCTTTCCTCCTGATAAGGTGGAAAAGTTTCTGTCAACCCTCGACTCTGATTCTGCAACTGGACCTGACGGCATCAGCCCACGGGTCCTAAAATCCTGTTCTTCCGCTCTTTCACTCCCTCTCTCTGTTCTCTTCACCCTCTCTTTTGCTCAAGGTCAACTGCCATCTGCTTGGAAATCAGCCAACATCACCGCTTTGCACAAAAAAGGTGCAAAAACAGATCCTAGCAACTACAGACCAATCAGCCTTCTTCCAATTATCAGCAAAGTCATGGAATCCATCATTGCTTCGGATATGAAATCTTTCCTCTTCTCCAATGGCTTGATCTCTGATCATCAATTTGGTTTCAGACCAGGTCACTCTACTCTGGACATGCTGCTTCTGCTGTCTCAACAATGGATGGTCCTCAATGCCAAACAGGAAATTAGAGCTGTCTCCCTCGACATATCACGTGCCTTCAATACGGTCTGGCACCCCGCTCTGCTCACCAAACTCTCCTCCTTTGGTATCCATGGAAATCTCCATGCATGGCTGGCGGAGTTCCTCTCTTGTCGTAGTCAACGCATGGCCCTGAATGGGTTTCTCTCATCTCCTCTTCCTGTTCAGGCTGGAGTTCCCCAAGGCAGTGTTCTGGGCCCTGTGCTTTTTCTGGTCTTCATCAATGATCTCTCTGACTCTCTTGAAAATCCTCTCTATCTCTTTGCTGATGACTCCACTCTCTGCCGCTCCATTCCTCATCCCTCAGATCGGCAGTCTGCAGCCTCCTCACTCTCTGCAGACCTGGACAAAATCACAGACTGGGCAAACAAGTGGAACATGTCTTTCAATCCTGACAAATCTCACACTCTTACGATGTCTCTCCGAAAAGACCGACTGGACAACCCTCCCATCTACTTTCTGAATAATCCTCTCCAAGAAGTTCTGTCACTCAAGCTTTTGGGTCTCACTATCTGCCATGATCTTTCCTGGGAAAACCACATTTCCAAGCTGGCCTCCAAAGCCAGTCACCGACTGGGCATCCTCCGTCGTGCGACGTCCTTCCTTGGCACACCTGAGCTCCTCACCACATACAAGGCTTTCATCCGCAGCTCAATGGAGTACTGCTCTCCCCTCTGGGCTGGTGCTCCTGCCTCACACCTAGCTCGTCTTCACGCTGTTGGAACCAAAGCGTTCAGAATCATTGGAATCTCCCGTGATGACACTATCTCCGAGGGCCTTTCACT